>NC_035449.2:136047598-136268410 GCF_002127325.2 Helianthus annuus | reverse complement strand
CACTTTGAATAATTTTTGCAATGCTAACCATGGCTTTGTGTAGGATACAGGTATCAACCAATCTATGGCCAGAGAATTACAAAAGCTTAAGGATATGATATCCAGCGTTCCAGGAGTGGTTAAGCCCATTCCTGAAATTCCAGATGGAGGCCACAAGATATCTCGTTTTGCACCACCTATTTGTGATGCAGAGATACCGAAGAGACTTCAAATACCAACCATGAAGCTGTATAATGGTTCAACGGATCCAGAAGAGCATGTAGCTCAATACAGAGAAAGGATGGAGATCAATCCCATCCCGGAGAGGTTAAAAGAGGCATGTCTATGCAAGGGTTTCGGATCCACACTGACAGGATCAGCTCTTAAATGGCTGCTAAGTCTTCCTCCTTACTCTATTACTTCATTTTCTAATTTAGTTAACTTGTTCAATAGTCAAATTTCCTGTAGTAGAACTTTTGAAAGGTTAACTAGTGACTTATATAGGATCACCCAGGGTCATAACGAACCACTTAGAGATTACATAATTAAATTCAGTAGAGAATCCTTGGAAATCCCTAACTTAGATATTGCCACAGCTGTAGAGGCTTTTGAAATGGGTTTACTTAAGGATTCTCAGTTCTATGATGATCTTGTTATCACCCCTTGCAGGAACTTAGATGAGTTAAGGAACAGGGCCCTTAGGTTCATCCGTTTAGAGGATAACAAAAGGATCCAGGAGAGGTTGTCAGGATCCTAAAAGCAAGGTAAACAAGGATCCTATTTCGAGAATAACTGATCCAAGCAATACTCCAAGCATGACAACCAGAATATGCATGGATCCAGGATTCTGAGAAAGTTCCTGAAAAAGCTCCACCGCCACCAGCTGATGCTCAAATCATCCATTTCATCTCTAGAGGTTCTCAGCAGCTAAGAGACATGCAAAGGAAACAAAGATGGAGAATGGGGACAGATCTGTTCAAACTTCCATTCTTACCCAGGAAAAAGTCATATCCTTTGATGGGGATGACCGTGTGGACATATAGGATCCTCATCATGACGGTTTGGTTATTACATTATTTATATCTAACCATTTTGTTTGCAGGATTCTCATTGATGGGAGAAGCTCAGTGAACATAATCCAGTTGGATGTCCTCAAAAAAATGAACATCCTTGAATCTGATATTGTCCCAAGATCATCTATCCATTTGGGATTCAGTGCCATGGATACACGATATGAAGGCAGTCCCCCCAATGGGATGTGATCAACATGAGGCAAACAACTGTTACACTTCTTCAATGAAGCCAACCTCCAAGGAGCAAGACATCATGGAGGCAAGAGAGCAAGACGTCAAGGATATTCTGTTGAACCTAGAGGATCCTGAATCCAAAATTTTTATAGGATCCGGGATCCTAGACAGTATTTAGCAGGATTTAGTACCCTTCTTGGAAAGAAGAAAATCTACCTTTGCTTGGAAACATGAAGATGTGACAGGTATATCTAAGAATGTTATTACTCACAAACTTGGTATTGACAGGTCTTTCAAGCCAATACACCAAAAAATGAGAAAGTTTGCACTTGAAAGGAATGCCGTTATCCAAGAAGAGATAGACAAATTGCTCAAGGCAAGTTTGAGTGGACTGATAAGCATGAAGCTGCACTCAAGGTTCTTAAGGATTATCTAGCCTCAGCACCAGCCCTGATGAAACCAGAAAATGGAGAATCGTTATCCTTATACTTAGCTATTTCAGCTAAAGCAGTAAGTGTGATCCTAGTTAAGGATCATGAAGGCTCTCAACATCCGGTATACTATGTGAGTAAAATTCTACTTGATGCTGAGGCCAGGTATTCTCATTTAGAGAAATTAATTCTTGATTTAATTATGGCTTCTGCTAAATATAGACATTATTTAGAAACTCACACCATTATTGTGAAAACTAACCTTCCTATCAAGAATGTTCTCAGGAAACTTCAAATTTCAGGTAGAATGGCAAAGTGGGCAATCAAGCTTATTGCATATGACATTAAGTATGAACCCAGGACTGCCATCAAGTCCCAAGTTTTAGCTGACTTTGTGGCTGATTTCAGTAGTGATCTACAAAGGGAAGCTGAATTAGAAGTTCAACAACTTAAGAAGACCAAGGATCCTTGGACACTCCTCACAGATGGAGCTTCATATGTTAAAGGAACTAGACAAAGCACACTACTAAAATCGCCACAGGGGGACATTATACCCCAATCCATTGCATGTGAATTCCAAACCACTAATCATGAGGCAGAGTATGAGGCCTTGATAGCAGGTTTGCAATTAGCTAACAATAGGAGGATCAGGTATCTTCAAGTATATGTAGATTCTCTATTAATTACTAATCATTATAACTGTTAGGGGAGGATTTCTTAATGACCCGTGATCCTCAAGTATTATCCTGTTTGGTGATCCTTACTTCTGTGACAATTAGTGATCCTCAGAAGTGCTTCAGGATCAGGATCATGGATCATCCTAAGGATCCTTATACTAATGATTGTTCACTTTGAATTCGGTATTGTTTTGCAGGAGTACCGGCTTGGACTTGGTCATAGCGATATTCCTGGAGTATATTCCCTTCAATTCTGCACGTGCTTGACCATTGTGAACATTATGGAGAACGTGGGGAGAAGGGACGAAATGCGGACAGTTAGTTAGGCTAGATATTTTCTATTTTTAAAGGAGATAGCGAGCTATTTTTAGAACACTTGGCTATTTTTGGCTACACACACACTCGTACAACTGCTCTCACCAGCTCTCGGCAAAATACTTAGCATCTTTCATACACTTTTACACGATACACTATAGTGATCCTTGTACTTAGCTCGCTATCATCCGAAGTTGTAAAAGATTATTGTTTAATTTGAGTTGGTGATTGGTAGTTTCCATCACCCGAGGTTTTTTATGCCGGAGATCATTCATTGATCAAGGGCTTTTTCCTCGTATAAATCTTTGTGTCACTTGTTCATTTCATTTCTCAGTGATCCTCATTGTTTTTTACCAATCCAAGCATCATACCCCGTAACAGAGAGTTTGGTTGCATTATCCTAGTCTGATTTTTGACCAAAACAGTTTGGCGCCCACCATGGGGCAATTGGTTCTTCATTCCTAAGAGATTCTCATTCTCGTGATCATTTTGGTTCATTGCATTCAAGCAGATGGCTTCATCATCAAAGAACACTTCTACTGCGATGTCTGCTGTCAATTCATCTCAGGGCATTCCACCATTGCCTCCACCACCTTCTGGACCTCAGAAAAATGCCGAGAAGAAACCAACTCCCATTTTCTCAAAACCTCCAACTTCTTATGCTTCTTATACTCCTACTACTAGTGACTTGTTTACTCTGATTTTGCAGATGAAGGAGCATATACAGCAGCAGGATAAGACCAATGAAAGGATTCTTAGAGAAATTGGAGACATCAAGAAACAGAAGAGATCGACAGAGGATCATTCCCCATTGATGCCCAGATCTTTGAATTTCGATACTCCGGTTATAACTTCCCAGACTTCAGTGGTTCCAGACGTTCAATATGTGGGAGGACCAAGAGGAGTGCATTACGGATCATCAGCAATGACTCAGGCTTCAGGGTCACACTTCCAACCAGCAGGATCCCATCCTCAGCATATAGGATCCTTCGCTAGCTCAGGAGGATACTAAGGAGTGCAGCAGATTCAAGGGTTCTGGCCGTTTCAAGGATCCTCTTAGGTTCAAGGATCCTCCTATGTTCCAGGATCCTCTCAGGTTCAAGGATCCTCCTATGTTCTAGGATCCTCCCAGGTTTAAGGATCCTCCTAGGTTCAAGGATCTTCCCAGGTTCAAGGATCCTCTCAGGTTCAAGGATCCTCCCAGGTTCAAGGATCCTCCTATGTCCCAGGATCCTCGCAGGTTCAAGGATCCTCTCAGTTCCATGGATCCTTCCAGATTCCGGGATCCTTAAGGAGTTTGCAATCAGGGAGTTCAGATATCCATCAGGGATATTTTATTCCAATGCAGACCATTGCTTCTACTGGTCTTTCGATCATTCCGGAGTCTCAGCAATATGGATTCACATCCGCTCTTCCTAATTTGAACCCAATGGGAGGTAACACTTTCAATAATTCTTATACCACTAACCATGGCCTTATGCAGGATACAGGTATCAATCATGCCATGGCCAGTGAATTGCAAAAGTTAAAGGATATGATATCAAGTCTCCCAGGAGTGGTCAAGCCTATCCCGGAGATTGCAGATGGGAGCCATAAGATATCTCGTTTTGCACCACCAATCTGTGATGCTGAGATACCCAAGAGGTTCCATGTGCCAACCATGAAGTTGTATGATGGTTCAACAGATCCTGAAGAACACATAGCACAATACAGGGAAAGGATGGAGATCAATCCCATCCCAGAAAGGTTAAAGGAAGCATCTCTGTGCAAGGGATTTGGATCCACTCTTACTGGATCGGCTCTTAAATGTCTGCTAAGTCTTCCCCCTTACTCTATTACCTCGTTTGCTAATCTAGTTAACCTATTTAATAACCAGTTTTCTTGTAGTAGAAAATTTGAGCGTTTAACTAGTGATCTGTATAGGATAACCCAGGGTCATAATGAATCATTAAGGGATTATATCACTAAATTTAGTAAAGAATCCTTAGATATTCCTAACCTGGATATAGCTACGGCTGTTGAAGCCTTTAAAATGGGATTGCTTAGGGATTCATTATTCTATGATGATCTTGTTATGACACCATGCAGGAACCTAGATGAGGTAAGAACCCGGGCACTTAGGTTCATCCGGCTAGAGGATGACAAGAGGATCCAGGAGAGGTTAGCAGGATCCTCAAAGCAAGAGAAGCAAGGATCCTCATTCAAGAACAACAAGTTCAGATCCTACAACAAATCTGATAACCAGAATGTGCATGCTGTTGATCAGGAAGAGGATGATGAGTATTATCCTCCAATTTCTGAATATTGCTTTTCTGTTGATAACAATGAACTAATCCTTGCGATGCGGAATTTAGGTGATAAAGCTAGATGGCCCAGGAAAAATGACAGACCAGCTGCAACTAAAGATAAGTCAAAGTGGTATGCATACCATGAAGATTTTGGGCATCTCACAGAAGAATGCATCGCACTGAGAAAAGAAATTGGATACTTGTTGAGCAAGGGGCACTTGAAAGAGTTATTGGGGAGAAAAAAGTCAAGGACTCAGGATCCTGAAAGGATCCCAGAGAAAGCTCCAGCCCCTCCAGCAGATGCACAAGTTATAAACTTTATTTCTGGAGGATCAGATATTTATGGAACATCCTTCTCTGCAGCAAAAAGACATGCAAAGGAAACTGTTTTGGTCAAAAATCACACAAGGATAATGCAACCAAACTCTCTGTTAACGGGGAATGATGCTTGTAGTGATGGATAAAGTAAAGGATCACTTAAATGTAAATTGCACAAGTGACACATGGATTTATACGAGGAAAAAGCCCTTGATCAATGAATGATCTCCGGCATAAAAAACCTCGGGTGATGGAAACTACCGATCACCAAACTTCAATATAATAAACAATGTTTACAACTTTGGATGGTAACGAGCTAGGTACAAGGATCACTATGGTGTAGTACGCTAGAGTGTGTAAGAAATGTGTTGTATCTTCTGAATGCTTGAGAGTGCCCTTTATATAAGTGTGTGTGGTTGAGTTTAGGTAAGTCACCTAACTACTAGCTCGTTACCCCTTTAGAAACAGAAGTAAATTCAGCCTAACTAAACGCCCGTAATTTGTGCTAAGTTTCCATATTCTCCACAACGTCTATTTCTGGTTATGCATGTGCGAAATTAGCGTGAAAGATTCCTTAATAACATTGCCAAGACCAGGTCCAACTCGTAATTCCTGCAAAACAACATTAAATATAAGAGAACAATCGTTAGTATGAGGATCCTTAGGATGATCCATGATCTTGATCCTGAAGCTCTTCTGAGGATCACTATCTGCCAAAGAAACAAGGATCACTTGTTAGGATATCATGTAAGGATCATAGGTCATTAAAATCCTGCCCTAACAATTGCCCCCAAAATATAAGGAGTAATTATGTAATATTAACGAGTTATATTTTGCTGATCTTATCTGTAACTAACTCAACGGATATATAGCCGTTGTGAACGAACTATCCGTTGCAACCCTGACGTCACGGAGGTGACAGCCCTGCACAAATCATGATTATAAATAGAGATAGGGATAGGATCGTTTGCATTTAAAATCAAGAAGTTCTCCCTTTATAACCGCAACCAGAGGATTGAACAGGTATTCCCTTCATCTTCTCTCTCGGTTGCTCTGTTTTTCTTCTTGTGTCTATTTCGTTCAAAATGTTGCTCCGGAATTCTCCTGCCAAGGATCAGCAGAAAGAAAGCCCCTTTAAGAGCCAAGGGATCATCACAAACTCTGCTAAAGAACATTGTATCTTCGCTGATCCTCAGATTAACAGGATTCGGTGCTGTTTTCCTGCAAATACGGTGTTCAAAGTTTATGATCCTTCTGCCCTGAGTGACCACACCTCCGATTCATGGGTTGCCTTTCCTGTGATCCCGTTTTCCATAGGTTATACGTATCCCTTTCCAGCCTTCACCCAAGCCTTCTTCTGCTTGACCGGCATACCTTACATCCAGGCCATGCCGATGATCTGGAAGGTTTTGTTTACCCTTGAGAGGATCATCGAGCAAGAGGGGATTGACTTAGGTATGGCCGAGTTGGGTGAGCTATACGATCTGACCACCTTTGGTTCCCATCGTTATCTGTTTAAACGTAGACCCGGGGAGGAGCATCCGATCTTCAAGGCTACCAAGAATGATACTAATTGGAAACGGCGGTTCTTTTTTGTAAGGAGAGATACCATCCCTGATGGGGAGGATTTGCCCAAGAAGTGGGTTACCCATGGTAGGATAGAGGATCCTGGGAAGGATCACCGTAGAACTTGTCCTTTAGTATAAGGATCACTGATGTTCTGTTGTTTTCTTGTTGTGCAGCTATCTCCGTTTCACATCTGAAGTTGACTCCTGCTGCAAAAGAGAGACTCCTGGCCTTTAAGAAGCTTGATCCTGAAGTCAGAACTTTCAAGATTACCACCCAGGATTCTCAGGAAGTATCCTCTGCTTCTGTCACAATGTCAAGTAAGTATCCTTATTTAAGGAGTATTTATATAATGAGAGTCAAATAAAATTAAGATACTTATCTTGTTTTGGTTGTGCAGGCGCTGGAAAATCCACCAAATCTTCCTCAAAGTTCGGCATCACTGATCTTACTAACGTCAAATCCTCTAAGAAGAAGACCCCTGCTGCTAGCCCAACTGCTTCGGCCCCTAAAGCACCTATCAGGGGAAAAGGAAGCAAGAAGAGAAAGGCCTCTGAAGCTGAGGATTTGCAAGGTCTGCCCCTGCTCCGCCAACAGTGTCTGGATTACATCAACGAGGTAAGGATCACTGTCCTGCTTGTGTATCCTGCTAGTCTAAGGATCATTTGGTTTCTGACATCATTCCTTGTCTTCCTTGTAGAAATTTGCTGAGGTAGAGACATATGTTGGCCATGTTGAGGATCAGGATCGCCAGATTGCTGACCTTCAACAGGTTGGGGTGTTGAAGGATCTCAAGATATCCGATCTTCAGAAGGAGCTCCAGGCCACCAAGAATGATGCTGCCAAGATGCTGATCAACTTTGACTATGAGAAGCACGAGATCACCCAGGATGCCAAGGTCTCTGCCGCCATAGCTATGTACAAGATCCAGCTGCAAATGGCCATGGAAGCCCATGATCCTGCTTTTGATAAGAGCACCTGGGATGTTGAAGGCTGGAAGGCTAGGCTGGCTGAGTTGGAGGATGATGAGGAGGATGAGGAGATCCCGATGCTTGAGGGTGGAGGCAAGGACCAAGGTGGTGAGGAAAGCGGAGCTGGTGGTGATGGTGCAGCGAAGGATTGAGCTGCAGGATTGGGCGATGATGGAAATTTCGAGACTTAGCCGGAGCCCAATTTTTTTTTGTTTGGTGGTTGTTTGTTTGAATAGTTTGATGGTTTGTACTTTGAACAATAGTTTTTAGGGTAAGGATCGTGGATCCTTTGAACAATAGGTAGGATAATAGGTGGTGGAGGGATCCTCTGTTTGGGGGATGAAGCCACTTGTTATCCTGCCGACCTTTATTTCCTGCACTGCTATGACCGCATGAACAATGGACACCCTTTGCCAACACAAGTGGACGGGCCACGTTTTGCTGGTAGAAACGTGGGTGGGCAATTTTGACAACTTTAAAGGGTTAAATATTTTGTGAATGAATAAAACTTTTAACTTTTGACTTATCCTGTGATGTTATCCTTGTATATCTTTTAAACTTTCAATTGTTTTGATTTATACTTGTCTGAGTAAGAAAAGTTAATCAAATTATGTTTAAGAAATTTAGGATATGATCCAGGATCTAGTATCCTATAGTCGAAAACTTCCAAAAAGTAGTTCATTTTATGGATCATAAGTTCAGTTGTCAAGGTATAAGGGTTATTCAAATGAATAATGAATGAAATTAAAAATAGTTAAGGATCATACCTGAGGATCCAAGTTAGGATCCTTACCGTTAATACTGTAACCAGGGTAAACATAAGAAAAGCCTTAGTAGATAACAAGGATTGAAGATCCTTAGTTGTTTAACTTCGAAAACCTGAAAATAGAATATAACTTGGAACTGAGCCAATATAAAAGACAAGTTAGTAACTGGGGACAAGCCCGACAATTCAAAGGATAACTGGGGACAAGCCCAAAGGATAACTGGGGACAAGCCCAAGGATCATAGATGAACTGGAGTATGGCCCTTACTGGCGACTATCCAAACTTAGTGACATGATAATGCCAAAACCTTAGCTAACGTGAAAACGTTAGAAACCTTAGGAACGGATGTATGGTACGTCTACCATTATACGTAGGATCCTAGGTATAGCCAGTACGATGGAATTATCAGCCCCTAAAGCGAGTACTGGTCCCAAAGACTTGAACTATACCAGGATCATCGTGCGCTACAGGCGAAACTGGGGACAAGCCCAAGGATAACTGGGGACAAGCCCAAACAACTGGGGTTGAACCCAAGGATCTGAGTTGCTTCTTCGGATTATCAATAATACGCTAAGGATACCTGGACTATCAGAACTCAAAATCTTGTGAGAGAAGGATGAAGGATACATGATCCTTATCCTTAAATAATAAGAAAATGAAATAGTTCAAGATTAGGACATTACCAGGGTAAGGATCATTGACACCTCAGGGATCCTTCAAAGATACTTCTGATGTAAGGATCATATGTGCCAGGAGGATCCTGCTCACATGAAATATTTCTTCAAGTGGACAGCATTCCAGGCTCTTGGTAACAAATTACCTTCCATGGTTAGCAATCTATATGCCCCCTTTCCTGCTTCGGCTTCAATCAAATAAGGGCCTTCCCATTTTGGTGCCAATTTCCCATTAGCAGGATTGGTGGTATTTTGGAATGCTTTTCTCAATACCATATCCCCAACTTGGAATTTCCTTATCCTGACATTTTTGTTGTAAGCACCAGCCATTCTTTGTTGGTAGCTAGCCATCCTTATCCTAGCCAGATCCCTGATTTCCTCAATAGTATCCAAGTCTTGAGCCAGGTTTGCATCATTCTCCTCAGGATCACGGGTACTTGTTCTAGCAGTTGGAACCACCATTTCTGTTGGGATCACTGATTCTGCCCCAAATACCAAAGAGAATGGTGTTTGACCAGTAGCATTCTTGGGGGTTGTCCTATCAGCCCAAAGCACATAAGGTAATTCTTCTGCCCATTTCCCTTTCTTGGATCCAAGTTTCTTCTTCAGATTGTTGATGATGATCTTGTTGGATGATTCTGCTTGTCCATTGGCTTGTGGGTGGATTGGTGTTGATGTTATCATCTTAATCCCCCAGCTGTCACAAAAGTTAGTAGTTCTGCTCCCAATAAATTGGGAACCATTATCACATATAATTTCAGAAGGAATGCCAAATCTAGTTATACTATTTCTCTTAATAAAGGATATAACTTCCTTTTCTCTGACTTGGGCAAAAGCTTCAGCCTCTATCCACTTGGAGAAGTAGTCAGTCATAGCAAGCATGAACACTTTTCCACCAGGTGCCTTAGGGAGCTTGCCAACTATATCCATCCCCCATCTCATAAATGGCCAAGAGGATGGTATAGGATGTAGAAATTCAGCCGGCTGATGAAGGATATTGCTGTGTCTTTGACAAGGATCACACTCCTTAGCATACTCCACAGCATCCCTTTTCATAGTTGGCCAGTAGTATCCTGTCCTTAAGATCCTTGAGAACAATGCCCTGCCCCCAGTGTGGTTTCCACAATCTCCTTCATGGAAGTCTTTTAAAACTTCTTGAACTTCAGGATCCTCGATACATCTTAAATATGGTCCTGCAAGAGATCGCTTATACAGCATATTATTTAAGATTGTGAATTGAGATACCTTAATTCTGAAAGCCCTAGGGTTTTCTCCCATAGGAATCTCTCCGTGTTGTAAGTATCTCATGATTGTCGAGATCCATGATCCTGAAAAAGATTGAGTATCCTCACTAGGGATCATTGCAGAATCCTCTTCTATTTCCATGGCCACCTGATTTTCAATAGCAGGAGCCAGGATATGGATGATGGGGATACTTATATCCTCTGGGATCTTCAAAGATGATCCTAGATTGGCCAATGCATCAGCTTCTGTATTTTCTTCCCTTGGTACCTGTGTCAAACTAAAGAAAACAAAGGAGAGTGCCAATTCTTTGACTATCTCTAAATATTTGGTTAGTTTTTCACCTTTAACAGCATAGGATCCATTAAAGTGATTAGTGATTAACAATGAATCCACGTATACCTCAAGATACCTGATCCTCATATGCTTAGCAATTTGCAAACCAGCAATCAAGGCCTCATATTCAGCCTCACTATTAGTGGCTTGGAACTCACAAGCTATGGAGTGGGGTATTATGTCCCCCTGTGGCGATTTTAGTAGTATACCAAGCCCCGTGCCTTTAACATTTGAGGATCCATCAGTATGTAGTATCCAAGGATCCTTGGTTTCATCCAGCTGCTGGACTTCCAATTCGGCTTCCTTTTGTAAATCACTACTGAAATCAGCCACAAAGTCTGCTAATGCTTGAGATTTGATGGCTGTTCTAGGCTCATATCTTATATCATGGGCACTAAGCTTTACTGCCCACTTAGCCATCCTTCCGGACATCTCTGGTTTCCTGAGGACATTCTTAATTGGAAAATTAGTTCTAACAACAATAACATGGGTTTCAAAATAATGTCTTAGTTTAGTAGATGCCATAATTAGTGCAAGAATAAGTTTTTCAAGGTGTGAATACCTGGATTCAGCATCAAGTAAACTCTTACTTACATAATAGACAGGATATTGTGTACCTTCATGATCCTTAAGAAGGGCTGCACTTACTGCTTTTGAGGATACCGCAAGATATAAGGATAACACATCTCCTTTTTCTGGTCTCATCAACGCTGGAGCTGAGGACAGGTATTCTTTGAGGGTTTGTAAAGCACTCTCATGCTTCTCAGTCCATTCGAATTTCTTGTTTTTTCTTAGGATATCATAGAATTCTTTACACTTTTCCGAGGATTTAGATATAAATCTGTTTAAAGCTGCTATCCTGCCTGTTAGCCTTTGCACATCTTTAGCGTTGGCAGGAGATTTGATATTCACCAATGCTTTGATTTGTTCCGGACTTGCTTCAATGCCCCTCTTGGTTACCATATATCCTAAGAATTTACCTGCTTTTACACCAAAGTGACATTTTGAAGGATTAAGCTTCATGTTATATCTGTCAAGGATATCAAATGCTTCCTCCAAGTCTCTTAGGTGATCCTTAGCTTTTATGGATTTCACCACCATATCATCTATGTATACTTCCATAGTCTTTCCAATCTGATCCTTGAACATCATATTTACCAGTCTTTGATATGTTGCACCTGCATTCCTTAACCCAAACGGCATAGCAATATAACAATATAAACCGGTTGGGGTCATAAAAGCCGTATCCTCTTGGTCAGATGGTTCCATCTGAATTTGTTGGAATCCAGATGAAGCATCCATAATGGTTAACAGTTCATGACCCGCCGTTGCATCCACCATGGAGTCAATGTGGGGTAATGGGAAAGGATCTTTGGGACATGCCTTATTTAAATCAGTGAAATCGACACATACCCTCCACTTTCCATTTTTCTTTTGAACAACAACCACATTGGCCAGCCATCTTGGATATTTTACTTCTCTAATCATACCTGCTCGTAGCAATCTTTCTACCTCTTCCTGGATAATGGTATTTCTTTCTGGTGCAAACTTCCTCCTTTTTTGATGGATTGGTTTGAATGACCTGTCAATGCCAAGTTTATGAGTGATAATATCCTTAGATATACCTGTCATATCCTCATGTTTCCATGCAAAGGTAGATTTTCTTCTTTTGAGGAAGGATACAAGGTCTTCTTTCATCTTGCCAAGGATCCCTGATCCGACATATATTTTGGATTCAGGATCATCAGGATCCATCAGGATTTCGTCCACATCCTGCTCCCTTGCCTCCAAGACACTCCTTGGAGGATACTTTAATTGCTATTGCTCCCTTGATTTCGAGGCTGGTTTCATTGATGATGTGTAACAATCCTTAGCCTCCTGCTGATCACTATCGATCTTGACTATTCCCCAAGGGCTAGGGAGCTTCACACATTGATGGTAGGTGGATGGGACTGCCTTCATATCGTGTATCCAGGGCCTGCCAAGGATAACGTTACAACAAGATAGACAGTCAATAACACAAAATTTTTGATAATTATGTAATCCTTCCACATAAATTGGGAGTTTGATGTCCCCCAGGGTTCTCTTAGTTTCTCCACTAAATCCTACAAGCACGGAAGTTCTTGGTGTGATATCTGATTCTCGGATACCCATTTTCTTCAGAACATCAAGCTGGATAATGTTTACTGAGCTTCCTCCGTCAATAAGGATCCTGCGGACAAAATGGTTAGAAATAAAGAGAGTAATAACTAAACTAGCATGATGAGGATCCTGGATATCAACGCGATCATTTTCATCAAAGGTTATCACTTTTCCTTCCGAGACACTTGATGTTCGAATAGGTATTTCTCCGTTATCCATTTTAGCTTCCTTTGCATGCCTTTTAGCTGCTGAAAAGGATGTACCACAGATGTCTGACCCACCAGAAATAAAGTTTATCACTTGTGCATCTGTCGGAGGAGCTGGAGCTTTTTCAGGGATCCTTTCAGGATCCTGAGTCCTTGGCTTTTTTCTTCCCAACAACTCTTTTAAATGTCCCTTGCTCAGCAGATACCCAATTTCCTTTCTCAATGCGATGCATTCCTCTGTTAAATGCCCAAAATCCTCATGGTATGCACACCACTTTGATTTGTCTTTAGTTGCAACTGGTTTGTCATTTTTTCTGGGCCATCTGGCTTTTTCTCCGAGATTTTGCATTGCAAGGATTAGTTCATGGTTATCAACGGAAAAACAATATTCAGAAATCGGAGGATAATCCTCATCATCTTCTTCTTGGTCAACAGCATGCACATTCTGGTTGTCAGTTCTGTTATAGGATTTGAATGTGTTGCTTTTGAAAGAGGATCCTTGCTTTTCTTGTCTTGAGGATCCTGCTTGTCTCTCCTGGATCCTCTTGTCATCATCTAACCGGATGAATCTGAGTGCCTGAGTCCTTACTTCATCTAGGTTCCTGCATGGTGTCATAACAAGATAATCATAAAATAATGAATCCCTAAGCAACCCCATCTTGAAGGCTTCAACAGCCGTGGCTATATCCAAGTTGGGAATGTCCAAGGATTCTTTACTAAATTTGGTTATATAATCTCTTAATGATTCATTAGGACCTTGAGTTATCCTATATAAATCACTAGTCAAACGTTCAAATTTTCTGCTACAAGAAAATAGATTATTGAATAAGTTAACTAGGTTAGCAAACGAAGTAATAGAGTAAGGGGGAAGACTTAGCAGCCATTTGAGAGCTGATCCAGTAAGAGTGGATCCAAATCCCTTGCATAGGCACACTTCCTTTAACCTTTCTGGAATCAGATTGATCTCCATCCTTTCCCTGTATTGTGCTATGTGTTCCTCAGGATCCGTTGAACCATCATATAGCTTCATAGTTGGAATGTGGAATCTTTTGGGTATCTCAGCATCACAAATTGGTGGTGCAAAACGAGATACCTTATGGCTTCCATCTGCAATCTCCGGGATAGGTTTGACCACCCCTGGAACACTTGATATCATATCCTTCAGTTTCTGCAGTTCTTTAGCCATAACATGGTTGATACCTGCATCCTGCATGAATCCATGGTTAGTGGTAAGAGAATTATTAAAAGTGTTACCTCCCATTGGGTTCAAGTTAGGAATACTGGATATGAATCAATATTGCTGGGACTCTGGGATGATGGAGGGACCAGTGGAAGCAATGGTCTGCATTGTAATAAAATCTCCTTGATGGACATCTGAACTTCCTGTTTGCAAACTCTTCAAGGATCCTGGCATCTGGAGGGATCCCTGAAACTGGGATGATCCTGGAATAAAGGAGGATCCTTGAACCTGGAATGGTCCTGGAACAAAGGAGGATCCTTGAACCTGGGATGATCCTAGAACAAAGGAGGATCTTTGAACCTTGGATGATCCTGGAACAAAGGAGGATCCTAGAACCTGCTGTGCTCCTGAGTAGGCTCCTGAATTCATGAAGGATCCCAAATGCTGGGTATAGGATCCTACTGGCTGGAAATATGAACCTGATGCCTGAGTCACTATTGCTGAGCCGAGGTGTACTTCTCTTGATCCACCCACATGTTGAATGTCTGGGACCTATGATAGCTGTGAAGTAATCATTGGAGTATCAAAATTCAAAGATTTGGGCATCAGTGGAGAATGATCCTCTGCCGTTTTCTTCTGTCTTTTGAGATCTCTGATTTCCTCAAGGATCCTGTCATTAGTTTCATCTTGCCGCTGAATACGATCCCTCATCTGCAAAATCAAAGTAAATATATCACTAGTACTGGGAGCAGAAGAAGTTGGAGCAGAAGAAGATGGTTTAGAGGAGATAGAAGTTGGTCTCTTCTCAGCATTTTTCTGAGATCCAGCTGGTGGTGGAGGCAAAGGTGGAATGCCAGTAGATGAATTGACTGCCGACATCGCTGTGGATGTATTCTTCAATGACGAAGCCATGTAACTCTTTGAAATGATTTCGAACAGAAAGTTTTCTTATGAATGAAGCACCAATTGCCCCACGGTGGGCGCCAAACTGTTTTGGTCAAAAATCACACAAGGATAATGCAACCAAACTCTAAGTAAACGGGGAATGATGCTTGGTTTGTTGAAAAAGTAAAGGATCACTTTAGTAAGAAATATGCAAGTGACACAAGGATTTATACGAGGAAAAAGCCTTTGGTCAATGTATGATCTCCAGCATAAAAAACCTCGGGTGATGGCAACTACCGATCACCAAACTTCAATATAAGAAAAATGGTTACAACTTCGGATGATAATGAGCTGAGTACAAGGATCACTATAGTTTCGAGTGTCTAAGCGTGTGAGAATTGTGTTGTGTGTCTTCCGAATGGGGAAGAGTGTTATATATACGAGTGTAGGTGGCCTATTTTAGGTAAAAAGACTAATAATCAGCTCATTACCCCTTTAGAAATAAAAGTAAATCTAGCCTAAATTATCGCCCTTAAATCATGCCAAGTTTCCATATCCTTCACAACGTTCATCTCTAATTAAGCATATGCCAAAGTTGTAAAGACACGTCCCTTGATTGTGATGCTAAGAGCGGATCCTGCTAGACATTCCTGCAAAATGACATTAAGTTCAATGAAAGCAACTGTTAGCATGAGGATCCTATGATGGTCCGTGATCCTGATCCTGGAACTCTGCTGAGGATCACTATCTGCCAAAGAAACAAGGATCACTGGTTAGGATCACATGTAAGGATCATGTATTACAAAAATCCAGCCCTAACAAAGAGGATGATGAGGATTATCCTCCGATTTCTGAATATTGTTTTTCCGTTGACAATCATGAACTAATCCTTGCAATGCAGAATCTAGGAGAAAAAGCCGGGTGGCCCAGAAAGAATGACAAACCAACTGGAACTAAAGACAAATCGAAGTGGTGTGCATACCACGAGGATTTTGGGCATTTAACTGAAGAATGTATCGCATTAAGAAAGGAAATTGGATATCTGCTAAGCAAGGGGCATCTAAAAGAGTTGTTGGGAAGAAAAAAGCAAAGGACTCAGGATCCTGAAAGGATCCCTGAAAAAGCTCCAGCCCCTCCGGTAAATGCACAAGTGATCAACTTTATTTCTGGAGGATCAGACATCTGTGGTACATCCTTCTCGGCAGCTAAAAGGCATGCAAAGGAAGCTAAAATGGATAACGGAGAAAGGCCTATTCGAACATCAAGCGTCTCGGAAGGAAAAATTATAACCTTCGATGAGGATGATAGAATTAACATCCAGGATCCTCATCATGATAGTCTAGTCATCACTCTCTTTATCTCTAACCATTTTGTCCGCAGGATCCTTATCGACGGAGGAAGCTCAGTAAACATTATCCAGCTTGATGTTCTGAAGAAGATGGGTATTCCAGAATCAGACATCACACCAAGATCCTCTGTGCTTGTGGGATTCAGTGGAGAAACTAAGAAAACCCTGGGGGACATCAAACTCCCAATCTACGTGGAAGGATTACATAATTATCAAAAATTTTGTGTTATTGACTGTTTATCTTGTTGTAATGTTATCCTTGGCAGGCCCTGGATACATGATATGAAAGCAGTCCCATCCACCTACCATCAATGTGTGAAACTCCCTAGCCCATGGGGAATAATCAAGATCGACAGTGATCAGCAGGAGGCTAAGGATTGTTATACCTCATCCATGAAACCAACCTCGAAGCCAAGGGAGCAATAGCAATTACAGTATCCTCCAAGGAATGTCTTGGAGGCAAGGGAACAGGATGTGGACGAAATCCTTTTGGATCCTAATGATCCTGAATCAAAAATCTATATCGGATCAGGGATCCTTAGCAAGATGAAAGAAGACATGATATCCTTCCTGAAAAGAAGAAAATCTACCTTTGCATGGAAACACGAAGATATGACAGGTATATCTAAGGATATTATCACTCATAAACTTAGCATTGACAGGTCAATCAAACCAATCCATCAAAAAAGGAGGAAGTTTGCACCAGCAAGGAATGCCATTATCAAGGAAGAAGTAGAAAGACTACTTCGAGCAGGTATGATCAGAGAGGTAAAATATCCAAAATGGTTAGCCAATGTGGTTGTTGTCCAAAAGAAAAACGGAAAGTGGAGGGTATGTGTCGATTTCACTGATCTGAATAAGGCATGTCCCAAGGATCCTTTCCCATTACCCCACATTGACTCCATGGTGGATGCAACGGCGGGGCATGAACTGTTAACTTTTATGGATGCATCATCTGGATTCCAACAAATTCAGATGGAGCCATCTGACCAAGAGGATACGGCTTTTATGACCCCAACCGGTTTATATTGTTATATTGCCATGCCTTTTGGATTAAGAAATGCAGGTGCAACATATCAAAGGCTGGTGAATATGATGTTCAAAGATCAAATTGGACAGACTATGGAAGTGTACATAGATGATATGGTAGTAAAGTCAAAGAAAGCTGAGGATCACCTAAGGGACTTGGAGGAAGCATTTGATATCCTTGATAATTATAACATGAAGCTTAATCCTTCAAAATGTCACTTTGGTGTTAAAGCAGGTAAATTTTTAGGATATATGGTAACTCAGAGGGGCATTGAAGCAAGCCCGGAACAAATTAAAGCATTGGTGAATATCAAATCCCCTGCCAACGCTAAGGATGTGCAAAGGCTAACAGGCAGGATAGCAGCTCTAAATAGGTTCATATCCAAATCCTCAGAAAGATGTAAAGAATTCTATGATATCCTAAGAAAGAACAAGAAATTTGAGTGGACTGAAAAACATGAGAATGCTTTACAAGCCCTCAAAGAATACATGTCCTCAGCTCCAGCATTGATGAAACCTGGAAAAGGAGATGTGTTATCCTTATACCTGGCGGTATCCTCAACAGCTGAAACCAGAGATGTCCGGAAGGATGGCTAAGTGGGCAGTAAAGCTTAGTGCCCATGATATAAGATATGAGCCTAGAACAGCCATCAAATCTCAAGCATTAGTAGACTTTGTGGCTGATTTCAGTAGTGATCTACAAAAGGAAGCCGAATTGGAGGTCCAGCAGCTGGATGAGACCAAGGATCCTTGGATACTACATACTGATGGATCCTCAAATGTCAAAGGCACAGGGCTTGGCATACTACTAAAATCGCCACAGGGGGACATAATACCCCATTCCATAGCTTGTGAGTTCCAAGCCACTAATAATGAGGCTGAATATGAAGCCTTAATCGCTGGCTTACAAATTGCTAAGCATATGGGGATCAGGTATCTTGAGGTATACGTGGATTCATTGTTAATCACTAATCACTTTAATGGATCCTATGCTGTGAAAGGTGAAAAACTAACCAAATATTTAGAGATAGTCAAAGAATTGGCACTCTCCTTTGTTTCTTTCAGTTTGTCACAGGTACCAAGGGAGGAAAATACAGAAGCTGATGCATTGGACAATCTAGGATCATCTTTGAAGATCCCAGAGAATATAAGTATCCCCATCATCCATATCCTGGCTCCTGCTATTAAAAAACAGGTGGCCATGGAAATAGAAGAGGATACTGCAGTGATCCCTAGCGAGGATACTCATTCTTATTCAGGATCATGGATCTCACCAATCATGAGATACTTACAACACGGGGAGATTCCTATGGGAGAAAATCCTAGGGCTTTCAGGATTAAGGTATCTCAATTCACAATCTTAAATAATGTGTTATATAAGCGATCTCTTGCAGGACCATATTTTAGATGTATTGAGGATCCTGAAATTCAAGAAGTGTTAAAAGACTTCCATGAAGGAGATTGTGGAAACCACACTGGGGGCAGGGCATTGTTCTCAAGGATCCTTAGGACAGGATACTATTGGCCAACTATGAAGAGGGATGCTGTGGAGTATGCTAAGAAGTGTGATCCTTGTCAAAGACACAGCAATATCCTTCATCAGCCGGCTGAATTTCTACATCCTATACCATCCTCTTGGCCATTCATGAGATGGGGGATGGATATAGTTGGCAAGCTCCCTAAGGCACCTGGTGGAAAAGTATTCATGCTTGCAATGACTGACTACTTCTCCAAGTGGATAGAGGCCGAAGCCTTTGCCCAAGTCAGAGAAAAGGAAGTGATATCCTTTATTAAAAGAAACATTATAACTAGATTTGGCATTCCTTCTGAAATTGTATGTGATAATTGTTAGGGCTGGATTTTTATTATAGGTGATCCTTACACGTGATCCTAACCAGTGATCCTTGTTTCTTTGGCAGGCAGTGATCCTCAGCAGGACTTCAGGATCAGGATCATGGGACATTATAGGATCCTCATACTAACGATCATCTTCGCTTAATGCAATGTTATTTTTGCAGGAATATCTAGCAGGATACGCTCTAAGCATCATGATCAAGGGACGCGTCTTCACAATTATGGCAAGAGCTTAATCGGAGATAGACGTTGCACAGGATATGGAAACATGGCTTGATTTATGGGCGGCAATTTAGGCTAGATTGTCTTTTATTTCCAAAGGGGTAATGAGCTGAATATTGGTTTAACTACCTAAAATAGGTCACCTACACACATATAAATACCACTCTTCCTCATTCGGAAGAACACACACAACATACAACGCAACTCTCACACACTTAGACACCAAAAGCAATAGTGATCCTTGTACTCAGCTCATTATCATCCAAAGTTGTAACCATTTTATTCTTATATTGAAGTTTGGTGATCGGTAGTTGCCATCACCCGAGGTTTTTTATGCCGGAGATCATATACTGATCAAGGGCTTTTTCCTCGTATAAATCATTGTGTCTTTGCATCTTTATCACGAAAGTGATCCTTTACTTTTATAATTAACCAAGCATCATACCCCAATTACATAAAGTTTGGTTACATTATCCTTGTGTGATTTTTGACCAAAACAGTTTGGCGCCCACCGTGGGGCAATTGGTGCTTCATTCATAAGAAAATCTTTTGTTCGAAATCATTTCAAAGAGTTACATGGCTTCATCATTGAAGAACACGTCCACGGCGATGTCTGCAGTCACCTCATCACAGACCACTTTGCCTCCTCCACCGGCAGGATCTCAGAAAAATACTGAGAAGAGATCAACTCCCACTTTCTCTAAACCTCCATCTTCTTCTGCTATGAATTCTTCTATTCCCAGTACTAGTGATATATTTGCTTTAATTTTGCAGATGAAGGATCGTATGCAGCGGCAGGATGAGACAAATGACAGGATCCTCAGGGAAATTGGAGACCTCAAAAGACAAAAGAAAGCGGCAGAGGATCACTCCCCACTGATGCCCAAATCCTTGAGCTTCGATACTCCAATGATCACTTCCCAGCCATCAGGGATCCCGGATGTGCAAATCATAGGGGAGTCAAGAGGATCACATCTCGAGTCGGCAGCAATGACTCAGACATCAGGCTCACATTTTCAGCCAGTAGGATCCTATCCTCAGTACATGGGATCCATCATGAATTCAGGAGCCTATCCGGGGGCACAACAGTTTCAAGGATCCTACTTTGTTCCAGGATCATTCTAGGGCCAAGGATCCTCCTTTGTTCCAGGATCATCCCAGGTTCAAGGATCCTCCTTCGTTCCCGGATCATCCCAGACACCAGGATCCTTCCAGATACCAGGATCCCTAAAAAGTTTGCAAACAGGAAGTCTAGATGTCCATCAAGGGGACTTCATTCCAATGCAGACCATTGCTTCCACTGGTCCCTCCGTTGTTCCAGAATCCCAGCAATATGGGTTCCCTAACTTGAACCCAATGGGAGGTAACACTTTAAATAATTATCCTACCACTAATCATGGATTCATGCAGGATACAGGTATCAATCATGCTATGGCCAGGGAGTTGCAGAAGCTAAAAGATATGATCTCAAGTGTTCCAGGGGTAGTCAAGCCTATCCCAGAGATTGCAGATGGAAGCCACAAGGTATCTCGCTTTGCACCACCAATTTGTGATGCAGAGGTACCCAAAAGGTTCCATATCCCTACCATGAAGCTGTATGATGGCACAACGGATCCAGAGGAGCATATAGCACAATACAGGGAGAGGATGGAGATCAATCCTATCCCAGAAAAGTTGAAGGAAGCATGCCTATGTAAAGGATTTGGATCCACTCTTACGGGATCAGCTCTTAAATGGCTGCTAAGTCTTCCCCCTTATTCTATTACTTCATTTGCTAATTTAGTTAATTTATTCAATAACCAATTCTCTTGTAGCAGAAAATTTGAAAAATTAACTAGTGATTTGTACAGGATAACTCAAAATCATAATGAATCATTAAGGGATTATATAACCAAATTTAGTAAAGAATCCTTAGACATTCCCAACTTGGATATGGCTACGGCTGTTGAAGCCTTCAAAATGGGACTGCTTAAGGATTCATTATTCTATGATGATCTTGTTATGACACCATGCAGGAATCTAGATGAAGTAAGAACTCGAGCACTCAGGTTCATCCGGCTAGAGGATGACAAGAGGATCCAGGAGAGACAAGTAGGATCCTCAAAACAGGAGAAGCAAGGATCCTCCTTCAAGAACAACAAATTCAAATCCTACCATAGAAATGAGAACAAGAATGTGCATGCTGTTGACCAAGAAGAGGATGATGAAGAATATCCTCCAATCTCAGAATATTGTTTTTCCGTTGATAATCATGAACTAATCCTTGCAATGCAGAATCTAGGTGAAAAAGCTAGGTGGCCCAGGAAGAATGATAAACCATCCGGGACTAAAGACAAGTCAAAATGGTGTGCATACCATGAGGATTTCGGGCATCTAACTGAAGATTGCATAGCCTTAAGAAAAGAAATTGGATACCTGCTAAGCAAGGGGCATCTAAAAGAATTGCTAGGGAGAAAAAAGCAAAGGACCCAGGATCCTGAAAGGATCCCCGAAAAAGCTCCAGCACCTCCGGCAAATGCACAAGTGATCAACTTTATATCCGGAGGATCAGACATCTGTGGTACATCCTTCTCGGCGGCCAAAAGACATGCAAAAGAATCAAAAATGGATAATGGTGAAAGGCCTATTAGAACATCAGGTGTCTCAGAAGGGAAGATGATAACATTTGATGAGGATGATCGCATTAACATTCAGGATCCTCACCATGATAGTTTAGTCATCACTCTCTTTATCTCTAACCATTTTGTCCGCAGGATCCTTATTGATGGAGGGAGCTCAGTGAACATTATCCAGCTTGATGTTCTGAAGAAAATGGGTATCCCAGAATCAGACATCACACCGAGATCCTCCGTGCTTGTAGGATTCAGTGGAGAAACGAAGAAAACTCTGGGGGACATCAAACTCCCAATCTACGTGGAAGGATTACATAATTATCAGAAATTTTGTGTTATTGACTATTTATCCTGTTGCAACGTTATCCTTGGCAGGCCCTGGATACATGATATGAAAGCAGTCCCATCCACCTACCATCAATGTGTGAAGCTCCCTAGCCCATGGGGGATAATCAAGATCGACAGTGATCAGCAGGAGGCTAAGGATTGTTATACCTCATCTATGAAGCCAACCTCGAAGCCAAGGGAGCAATAGCAATTACAGTATCCTCCAAGGAATGTCTTGGAGGCAAGGGAACAAGATGTGGTTGAAATCCTCTTGGATCCTAGTGATCCTGAATCAAAAATCTATATCGGATCAGGGATCCTTGGCAAGATGAAAGAAGACTTATTATCCTTCCTCAAAAGAAGAAAATCTACCTTTGCTTGGAAACATGAAGATATGACAGGTATATCTAAGGATATTATTACTCACAAACTTGGCATTGACAGGTCTATCAAACCAATCCATCAAAAAAGGAGGAAGTTTGCACCAGAAAGGAATACCATTATCCAAGAAGAAGTAGAGAGATTACTTCGAGCAGGTATGATCAGAGAGGTAAAATATCCAAAATGGTTAGCCAATGTGGTCGTTGTCCAAAAGAAAAATGGAAAGTGGAGGGTATGTGTCGATTTCACTGATCTGAATAAGGCATGTCCCAAGGATCCTTTCCCATTACCCCACATTGACTCCATGGTGGATGCAACAGCGGGGCATGAACTATTGACCTTTATGGATGCATCATCTAGATTCCAACAAATTCAGATGGAACCATCTGACCAAGAGGATACAGCCTTCATGACCCCAACAGGTTTGTATTGTTATATTGCCATGCCTTTTGGACTAAGAAATGCAGGTGCAACATATCAAAGGCTGGTGAATATGATGTTCAAAGATCAAATTGGAAAAACTATGGAGGTGTACATAGATGACATGGTGGTCAAGTCAAAGAAAGCTGAGGATCACCTAAGGGATTTGGAAGAAGCATTCGATATCCTTGATAGTTACAACATGAAAGTTAATCCTTCGAAATGCCATTTTGGTGTTAAGGCAGGAAAGTTCTTAGGATACATGGTAAC
The DNA here is from genome assembly GCF_002127325.2 of Helianthus annuus. Taxonomy (NCBI): domain Eukaryota; kingdom Viridiplantae; phylum Streptophyta; class Magnoliopsida; order Asterales; family Asteraceae; genus Helianthus; species Helianthus annuus. Next base: position 136,244,723 of record NC_035449.2, on the reverse strand, counting down.
CCAGAGGGGCATTGAAGCAAGTCCGGAACAAATCAAAGCATTAATAAATATCAAATCTCCTGCCAATGCCAAGGATGTTCAAAGACTGACAGGCAGGATAGCAGCTTTGAACAGGTTCATATCGAAATCCTCAGAAAAATGCAAAGAATTCTACGATATCCTAAGGAAGAATAAGAAGTTTGAATGGACTGAGAAGCATGAGAACGCTTTACAAGCCCTTAAAGAATATATGTCCTCAGCACCAGCATTAGCAAAACCGGAAAAAGGAGATGTGTTATCCTTATACCTGGCGGTATCCTCAACCGCTGTAAGTGCTGTCCTTGTCAAGGATCACGAAGGTACACAATATCCTATCTACTATGTAAGTAAAAGTCTACTTGATGCCGAATCCAGGTACTCACACCTCGAAAAACTTATTCTTGCATTAATCATGGCATCCACTAAGTTAAGGCATTATTTTGAAACCCATACTATTGTTGTTAAAACTAATTTTCCAATTAAGAATTGTTAGGGCTGGATTTTTATAGGTGATCCTTACACATGATCCTAACCAGTGATCCTTATTTCTTTGGCAGACAGTGATCCTCGGCAGGACTCCAGGATCAGGATCATGGGACATTATGGTGATCCTCATACTAACGGCCACTTCCGCTTAATACAATATTGTTTTGCAGGACCATCTAGCAGGATATGCTCTAGACATCATGATCCAGGGACGCGTCTTCACAAATATGGCAAGAGCTTAATTGAAGAAAGACGTTGCACAGGATATGGAAACATGGCTTAATTTATGGGCAGCAATTTAGGCTAGATTGTCTTTATTTCTAAAGGGGTAATGAGCTGATAATTAGTCATTTTACCTAAAATAGGTCACCTACACATGTTTAAATACCACTCTTCTTCATTCGGAAGAACACACACGACATACGACACAACTCTCAAGCACTTAGACACTCAGTGATCCTTGTACTCAGCTCATTACTATCCGAAGTTGTAACTACATTTTTATCATATTGAAGTTGGTGATTGGTAGTTGCCATCACCCGAGGTTATTTATGCCGGAGATCATACATTGATCAAGGGCTTTTTCCTCGTATAAATCATTGTGTCTTTGCATCTTTTATCACAGAAGTGATCCTTTACTTTCATAGTTAACCAAGCATCATACCCCGTTTACATAAAGTTTGGTTACATTATCCTTGTGTGATTTTTGACCAAAACAGTTTTGTTTTGGTCAAAAATCACACAAAGATAATGTAACCAAACTTTATGTAAACGGGGTATGATGCTTGGTTAGCTATGAAAGTAAAGGATCACTTCTGTGATAAAGATACAAAGACACAATGATTTATACGAGGAAAAAGCCCTTGATCAATGTATGATCTCCGGCATAAAAAACCTCGGGTGATGGCAACTACCGATCACCAACTTCAATATAATAAAAATGTAGTTACAACTTCGGATGATAATGAGCTGAGTACAAGGATCACTGAGTGTCTAAGTGTTCGAGAGTTGTGTCGTATGTTGTGTTTTTTCTTCCGAATGAGGAAGAGTGGTATTTATACAAGTGTAGGTGACTTATTTTAGGTAAAATGACTAATTATCAGCTCATTACCCCTTTAGAAATAAAGATAATCTAGCCTAAATTGCTGCCCATTAATCAAGCTAAGTTTCCATATCCGGTACAACGTCTATCTCCAATTTAGCTCTTGCCATATTTGTGAAAACGCGTCCCTGGATCATGATGTGTAGGGCATATCCTGCTAGGTGTTCCTGCAAAACAATTTTGTAACAAGTGGAAGTGACCGTTAGTGTAAGGATCACCATATCGTCCCATGATCCTGATCCTGAAGTCTGGCTGAGGATCACTATCTGCTAAAGAAACAAGGATCACTGGTCAGGATCACGTATAAGGATCATTTATAGTAAAATCCAGCCCCAACAATTGCCCCCAAAATATAAGGAGTTGATTGTAAATAGATGAGTTATATTTTGTTTTGAGCTTATCTCTAACGGACGATTCCGATTTACTAGCCGTTGCACATGGACTAGCCGTTATGATATTTACGTCACTGATGTGACAATCCCTGCGAATCATCATTATAAATAGGAGATAGGGTTAGGATCATTTTGTATTTAAATTCGAAGTATCTCCCTTTATAATCGTCACCGAAGGCTTGATCAGGTATCATCTTCTTCTTTCTCTTCTTTGCTCTGTTCTTTCTTATTTTTACCCTGTTTTCGTCTCGAACATGCTTCTTCGGAATTCACCGCACAAAGGCTCTAAGAAAGATAGTCCCTTGAAAAGCCAGGGGATTATCAAGGATTCTCCTATGGAGAGGTGCTGTTTTACCGATATCCAGATAGACAAGATTCGCCATTGCTTCCCGGCGAATGTTGTTTTTAAGTCTTTTGATCCTACTGCTTTGAGTGATTTTGTTTCGGACACTTGGGTGGCCTTTCCTGCTACTCCTTTCCTCATCGGGTATTCATATCCTTTTCCGACATTTACCCAATCCTTCTTTTCTCTTACCGGCATCTCATATATCCAAGCTATGCCGATGATCTGGAGGGTTCTATATACCTTCGAGAGGATCATCGAGCAAGAAGGGATTGATTTGGGGATGTCAGTGTTAGCTGAGCTCTATGATCTCACCACCTTTGGTTCTCACCGGTACTTGTTGAAACGGAAAGCCGGGGAGGATCATCCAATCTTCAAGGTTACCAAGAACGATACCAACTGGAAACGTCGATTTTTCTTTGTTAAGAGGGATTCCATCCCGGATGGGAAGGATCTGCCCAAGGAATGGGCCACTCATGGTAGGGTAGAGGATCCTTGAAGGATCACTATCAGTCCTGTCTCTTATGATGAGGATCACTGATGTCTTTTCTTTTTTGCAGCTATCTCTGTTGCTCACTTAAAGTTGACCCCTGCTGCCAAAGAAAGAGTGTTAGCCTTCAAGAAGCTTAATTCTGAAGTCAGAAGCTTCCAAATCATTATCCAAGATTCTCAAGAGATATCCTCTGCATCTGCCACAATGTCAAGTAAGTATCCTCATAGCAAATAAGTTTTATGTGAAAGTATTTAATTTAACAAGGGAACTTATCTTGTTTTTGAATTGTGTAGGTGCCGGAAAGTCTGCCAGGTCTGTTAAATCCGCTTCTAAGTTTGGGATAAGTGATCTTGCCAATGTCACGTCTTCAAAGAAGAAGAAGGCTCCTGCTGCCAGTCCTTCAGCATCAGCTCCTAAAGCATCTATCCGGGGCAAGGGAAAAAAGAGGAAAGCTTCTGATGAACTCCAAGGATTCCCTCTCCTTCGTCAGCAATTTCTTGATTATGTGAACGAGGTGAGGATCACTGCCCCTGTTGGTTATCTGTCTCTAGTATCCTTCTTGAGGATCACCTGATTCTGAGCTTGTCTCTTTTTTTTTGTTGCAGAAACTTGCTGAGATTGAAACTTATCTTGGCCACGTTGAAAATCAGGAGAGCCAGATTGCCGACCTTCAGCAAATGGGTGTATTAAAGGATCTTACGATAGCGGATCTTGAGAAGGAACTCCAAGCTACCAAAGATGAAGCTGCTCAAAGGCTGATTGACATGGATAACGAGAAGCAGGAGATCACCCAAGATGCCAAGGTCTCAGCGGCGATTGCTATGTACAAGATCCAACTTCAAATGGCTGAGGAGGCTCAGGATCCCACCTTTGACAAAAGCTCATGGGACGTTGAAGGTTGGAAGGCAAGGCTGGCGGACTTGGATGATGAGGAAGATGATGAGGATGTCCCAAGGCTGGAGGGAGGTGATGCTGGCAAGGATCAAGGTGAAGATGCTGGTGGAGATGGAGCAGCGGAGAAGTAAGCTGCATGATTGGGCGATGATGGATATTGTTGACTAGGCCGGAGCCCAATTTTTTAGGTTTTTTGGTAGTGGTTTGTGGTTGATGGTTTGTGAACAATTATGGTCTGTAATTTAAACAATAGTTTCTTAGGGTTAAGGATCCTGGATCCTTTTAGACAATAGGTAGGATTACGAAAGGTGGAGGGATCCTCTGTTTGGGGGATGAAGCCTTTGTGATCCTGCCGCTTTTACTTTCCTGCAAAAATGCTAAGACCGCATAGACAATGGACACCCTTTGCCAACCCATGTGGACGGGCCACGTTTTGCTGGTAGAAATGTGGGTTGGCAATTTTGACAACTTTTTGAAAGGGTTAATGATCCTTTTGTTTAATAATATAACTTAACTTTTCTGGCTTATCTTGTGTTGTTATCCTTCAATAATCCTCTTATTTCTTAATTGCTATATTTGTTAAAATAACGAGAGTTGAAAAAGTGTTTAATAAACTTAGGATATGATCCTAGATCAAATATCCTCATATTGAAATTATTTAAAGTATTTTAGTTCAAGGATCATAGGTTCGGTTGTCAAAGTATCAGGGTTGGTTAGGATAATGAATAATGAAATTAAAAATAGTTAAGGATCATACCTGAGGATCCAAGTTAGGATCCTAACCTTTAATAGGAATCACCATAGGTAAAACTTTAATGGATAATAAGGATTAAGGATCCTTAATTGTTTAACTTCGAAAACCTGAAAAAATGGAATACAACTTGGGACTAAGCCAATATAAAGGATAAGTTAGTAACTGGGGACAAGCCCAGAGGATAACTGAGAATGATCCCAGAGGATCACTGGGGACAAGCCCAAAGGATAACTGAGAATGATCCCAGAGGATCACTGGGGACAAGCCCAAAGGATAACTGGGGATGATCCCGGAGGATCACTGGGGACAAGCCCATAGAATAACTGGGGACAAGCCCAAAGGATCGTATGTAAACTGGAGTATGGCCCTTTCTGGCAACTATCCAAACTTAGTGACATGAAAATGTCAAAACCTTAGCTAACGTGAAAACGTTAGAAACCTTAGGAACGGATGTATGGTGCGTCCACCATTATACGTAGGATCCTGGGTATAGCCAGTACGATGAGGTCGCCAGCCCCGGAAGTGGGTACTGATCCCAAAGACGTGAACTATATCAGGATCATCGTGCGCTGCTTGGCGGAAACTGGGGATAGTCCCAAGGATAACTGGGGTTGGACCCAAGGATCTTTGGTGCTTTTGGAGATCTCTGAAGATTTGCTGAAGATACCTGAACTATCATAACTCAAATGGTTTGTGAGTAGAGGATGAAGGATACGTGATCCTTATCCTTAGGTAAAAAATAGGAAAATATAATAGTTTCTAGGATAAGCATATTACCAGAATGAGGATCATCGATGGCACCGGGATCCTTCAAGGATACTCCAATGTAAGGATCACATGCATGAAGGATCATGTTCACATGAAATATTTCTTTAAGTGAACAGCATTCCATGCTCTTGGCAACAAGTTCCCTTCCATGGTTAACAGCCTGTATGCCCCCTTTCCTGCTTCGGCTTCAATTAAGTAGGGACCTTCCCATTTTGGTGCTAGCTTCCCGTCAGCAGGATTAATAGTATTTTGAAATGCTTTTCTTAATACCATGTCTCCAACTTGGAACTTCCTTATCCTGACATTTTTGTTGTAGGCACCAGCCATTCTTTGTTGGTAGCTTGCCATCCTTATTCTGGCTAGATCCCTGATTTCCTCAATAGTATCCAAATCCTGAGCTAGAATTGCAGCATTTTCTTCAGGATCACGAGCACTTGTTCTAGCAGTTGGGATCACCATTTCTGTTGGGATCACTGCTTCTGCCCCAAATACTAAAGAGAAAGGTGTTTGACCAGTGGCGTTTTTGGGAGTTGTCCTATCAGCCCATAGCACATAAGGCAATTCTTCTGCCCATTTCCCTTTCTTGGATCCTAGCTTTTTCTTCAGATTGTTGATGATGATCTTATTGGATGATTCTGCTTGACCATTGGCTTGTGGATGAACTGGTGTTGATGTTATCATCTTGATTCCCCAACTGTCACAAAAGTTAGTGGTTCTCCTTCCAATGAATTGAGAACCATTATCACATATAATTTCAGAGGGAATGCCAAATCTGGTTATAATGTTTCTTTTGATAAAGGATATAACTTCCTTCTCTCTGACTTGAGCAAAGGCTTCAGCTTCTATCCACTTGGAAAAATAGTCAGTCATGGCGAGCATAAATACTTTTCCACCAGGTGCTTTAGGAAGCTTGCCAACTATATCCATTCCCCATCTCATGAACGGCCAAGAGGATGGTATTGGGTGTAAGAATTCAGCTGGTTGGTGAAGGATATTGCTATGTCTTTGGCAAGGATCACATTTCTTAGCATAGTCTATAGCATCCCTTTTCATGGTTGGCCAGTAGTATCCTGTTCTGAGGATCCTTGAGAATAATGCCCTGCCCCCAGTGTGGTTTCCACAATCTCCTTCGTGGAAGTCTCTCAACACTTCTTCAATTTCAGGATCTTCAATACATCTTAAATATGGTCCTGCAAGGGATCGTTTATATAGCACATTATTTAAGATTGCAAATTGAGATACCTTAATCCTGAAAGCTCTAGGATTTTCTCCCGTTGGAATCTCCCCATGTTGCAAGTATCTCATGATTGGTGAGATCCATGATCCTGAATAAGATTGGGCTTCTTCACTAGGGATCATTGCAGTATCCTCTTCTATTTCCATGGCCACCTGATTTTCAATAGCAGGAGCCAGGATATGGATGATAGGGATACTTATATCTTCTGGAATCTTCAAGGATGATCCTAGGTTGGCCAATGCATCAGCTTCCGTGTTATCCTCCCTTGGTACCTGTGTTAAGCTAAAAGAAACAAAAGAGAGTGCCAATTCTTTGACTATCTCTAAATATTTGGTTAGTTTTTCACCTTTAACAGCATAGGATCCATTAAAGTGATTGGTGATCAATAATGAATCTACATATACTTCGAGATATCTTACCCCCATATCCTTAGCAATCTGTAAGCCAGCAATTAAGGCTTCATATTCAGCCTCATTGTTAGTTGCTTGGAACTCACAGGCTATGGAGTGGGGTATTATGTCCCCCTGTGGCGATTTTAGTAGGATCCCTAGCCCTGTGCCTTTGATGTTTGAGGATCCGTCAGTGTGTAGGATCCAAGGATCCTTGGTCTCATCCAGCTGCTGGACCTCCAATTCTGCTTCCTTTTGTAGATCACTACTGAAATCAGCCACAAAGTCAGCTAGTGCTTGAGATTTAATGGCTGTTCTTGGTTCGTATCTTATATCATGGGCACTAAGCTTTACTGCCCACTTAGCCATTCTCCCTGACATATCCGGTTTCCTGAGGACATTCTTAATTGGAAAATTAGTTTTAACAACAATAGTATGGGTTTCAAAATAGTGCCTTAACTTAGTGGATGCCATGATTAATGCAAGGATGAGTTTTTCGAGGTGTGAGTACCTGGATTCGGCATCAAGTAGACTTTTACTTACATAGTAGATAGGATATTGTGTACCTTCGTGATCCTTAACAAGGACAGCACTTACAGTGGTTGAGGATACCGCCAGATATAAGGATAACACATCTCCTTTTTCCGGTTTTGCTAAGGCTGGTGCTGAGGACATATACTCTTTTAGGGCTTGTAAAGCATTTTCATGCTTCTCAGTCCATTCGAACTTCTTATTCTTCCTTAGGATATCGTAGAATTCTTTGCACTTTTCTGAGGATTTCGATATGAACCTGTTCAAAGCTGCTATCCTGCCTGTTAGTCTTTGAACATCCTTGGCATTGGCAGGAGATTTGATATTTATTAATGCTTTGATTTGTTCCGGGCTTGCTTCAATGCCCCTCTGGGTTACCATGTATCCTAAGAACTTTCCTGCCTTAACACCAAAATGGCATTTTGAAGGATTTAGTTTCATGTTATAATTATCAAGGATATCGAATGCTTCTTCCAAGTCCCTTAGGTGATCCTCAGCTTTCTTTGACTTGACCACCATATCATCTATGTACACCTCCATAGTTTTTCCAATTTGATCTTTGAACATCATATTTACCAGCCTTTGGTATGTTGCACCTGCATTTCTTAGTCCAAAAGGCATGGCAATATAACAATATAAACCGGTTGGGGTCATAAAGGCTGTATCCTCTTGGTCAGATGGTTCCATCTGGATTTGTTGGAACCCAGATGATGCATCCATAAAGGTCAACAGTTCATGCCCCGCTGTTGCATCCACCATGGAGTCAATGTGGGGTAATGGGAAAGGATCCTTGGGACATGCCTTATTCAAATCAGTGAAATCGACACATACCCTCCACTTTCCGTTTTTCTTTTGGACAACAACCACATTGGCTAACCATTTAGGATATTTTACCTCTCTGATCATACCTGCTCGAAGTAGTCTCTCTACTTCTTCTTGGATAATGGCATTCCTTTCTGGTGCAAACTTCCTCCTTTTTTGATGGATTGGTTTGATAGACCTGTCAATGCCAAGTTTGTGAGTAATAATATCCTTAGATATACCTGTCATATCTTCATGTTTCCAAGCAAAGGTAGATTTTCTTCTTTTGAGGAAGGATATCATGTCTTCTTTCATGTTGCCAAGGATCCCTGATCCGATATAGATTTTTGATTCTGGATCACTAGGATCCAAGAGGATTTCATCTACATCTTGTTCCCTTGCCTCCAAGACATTCCTCGGAGGATACTGTAATTGCTATTGCTCTCTTGGCTTCGAGGTTGGCTTCATGGATGAGGTATAGCAATCCTTAGCCTCTTGCTGATCACTGTCGATCTTGATTATCCCCCATGGGCTAGGGAGCTTCACACATTGATGGTAGGTAGATGGAACTGCTTTCATGTCATGTATCCAAGGCCTGCCAAGGATAACGTTGCAACAAGATAAACAGTCAATAACACAAAATTTTTGGTAATTATGTAATCCTTCCACGTAGATTGGGAGTTTGATGTCCCCCAGAGTTTTCTTCGTTTCTCCACTAAATCCTACAAGCACGGAGGATCTTGGTGTGATGTCTGATTCTGGGATACCCATTTTCTTCAGTACATCAAGCTGGATAATGTTCACTGAGCTTCCTCCATCGATAAGGATCCTGCGGACAAAATGGTTAGAAATAAAGAGAGTAATAACTAAACTATCATGGTGAGGATCCTGAACATTGACGCGATCATCCTCATCAAATGTTATCATCTTCCCTTCTGAGACGCTTGAGGTTCTAATAGGCCTTTCTCCATTATCCATTTTTGATTCTTTTGCATATCTTTTGGCCGCTGAGAAGGATGTACCACAGATGTCTGATCCTCCGGATATAAAGTTGATCACTTGTGCATTTGCCGGAGGTGCTGGGGCCTTTTCGGGGATCCTTTCAGGATCCTGGGTCCTTTGCTTTTTTCTCCCCAGCAATTCTTTTAGATGCCCCTTGCTTAGCAGGTATCCAATTTCCTTTCTTAAGGCTATGCAATCTTCAGTCAGATGGCCGAAATCCTCATGGTATGCACACCATTTGGACTTGTCTTTAGTCCCGGATGGTTTATCATTCTTCCTGGGCCACCTAGCCTTTTCACCTAGATTCTGCATTGCAAGGATTAGTTCATGATTATCAACGGAAAAACAATATTCTGAGATTGGAGGATATTCTTCATCATCCTCTTCTTGGTCGACAGCATGCACATTCTTGTTCTCGTTTCTATGGTAGGATTTGAACTTGTTGTTTTTGAAGGAGGATCCTTGCTTATCTTGTTTTGAGGATCCTACTTGTCTCTCCTGGATCCTCTTGTCATCCTCTAGCCGGATAAACCTGAGTGCTCGAGTTCTTACTTCATCTAAATTCCTGCAAGGTGTCATAACAAGATCATCATAGAATAATGAATCCTTAAGAAGTCCCATTTTGAAGGCTTCAACAGCCGTAGCCATATCCAAGTTGGGAATATCCAAGGATTCTTTACTAAATTTAGTTATATAATCCCTTAATGATTCATTATTATTTTGAGTTATCCTGTACAAATCACTAGTTAATTTTTCAAATTTTCTACTACAAGAGAATTGGTTATTGAATAAATTAACTAAATTAGCAAATGAAGTAATAGAGTAAGGGGGAAGACTTAGCAGCCACTTAAGAGCTGATCCAGTTAGAGTGGATCCAAATCCTTTACATAGGCATGCTTCCTTCAACTTTTCTGGGATAGGATTGATTTCCATCCTTTCCCTGTATTGTGCTATATGCTCCTCTGGATCCGTTGTGCCATCATACAGCTTCATGGTAGGGATATGGAACCTTTTGGGCACCTCTGCATCACAAATTGGTGGTGCAAAGCGAGATACCTTGTGGCTTCCATCTGCAATCTCTGGGATAGGCTTGACTACCGCTGGAACACTTGAGATCATGTCCTTTAGTTTCTGTAATTCCCTGGCCATAGCGTGATTGGTACCTGTATCCTGCATGAATCCATGGTTAGTGGTAGGATAATTATTTAAAGTGTTACCTCCCATTGGGTTCAAGTTAGGGAATCCATATTGCTGGGATTCTGGAACAACGGAGGGACCAGTGGAAGCAATGGTCTGCATTGGAATGAAGTCTCCTTGATGGACATCTAGACTCCCTGTTTGCAAACTTTTTAGGGATCCTGGCATCAGGAAGGATCCTGGGGTCTGAGTAGATCCTGGAACAAAGGAGGATCCTTGAACCTGGGATGATCCTGGAACAAGGGAGGATCCTTGAACCTGGGATAAGCCCGGAACGAAGTAGGATCCTTGAAATTGTTGTGCACCCGGATATATTCCTGAATTCATAAAGGATCCCATATACTGAGGATAGGATCCTGCTGGCTGAAAATACGAGCCCGATGTCTGAGTCATTGCTGCTGACTTGAGATGTAATCCTCTCGTCTCCCCTGTGATCTGTACATCTGGGATCCCTGATGGCTGAGAGGTGACCATTGGAGTCTCAAAACTCAAGGATTTTGGCATCAGTGGGGAATGATCCTCTGCCGCTTTCTTTTGTCTTTTGAGATCTCCAATCTCCCTGAGGATCCTGTCATTAGTTTCATCCTGCCGCTGCATACGATCCTTCATCTGCAAAATTAAAGCAAACACATCACTAGTACTGGGAATAGAAGAATTCATAGCAGAAGAAGATGGAGGTTTAGAGAAAGAAGGGGTTGGTCTCTTCTCAGCATTTTTCTGGGATCCTGCCGGTGGAGGAGGTAGAGTGGTTTGTGCTGAGGTGACTGCAGACATCGCCGTGGAGGTGTTCTTCAATGATGAAGCCATGTAACTCTTTGAAATGATTTCGGACAAAAGATTTTCTTTATGAATGAAGCACCAATTGCCCCACGGTGGGCGCCAAACTGTTTTGGTCAAAAATCACACAAAGATAATGTAACCAAACTTTATGTAAACGGGGTATGATGCTTGGTTAGCTATGAAAGTAAAGGATCACTTCTGTGATAAAGATACAAAGACACAATGATTTATACGAGGAAAAAGCCCTTGATCAATGTATGATCTCCGGCATAAAAAACCTCGGGTGATGGCAACTACCGATCACCAACTTCAATATAATAAAAATGTAGTTACAACTTCGGATGATAATGAGCTGAGTACAAGGATCACTGAGTGTCTAAGTGTTCGAGAGTTGTGTCGTATGTTGTGTGTTTTCTTCCGAATGAGGAAGAGTGGTATTTATACATGTGTAGGTGACTTATTTTAGGTAGATAGACCACTAATCAGCTCATTACCCCTTTAGAAATAAAGATAATCTAGCCTAAATTGCTGCCCATTAATCAAGCTAAGTTTCCATATCCGGTACAACGTCTATCTCCAATTTAGCTCTTGCCATATTTGTGAAAACGCGTCCCTGGATCATGATGTGTAGGGCATATCCTGCTAGGTGTTCCTGCAAAACAATTTTGTAACAAGTGGAAGTGACCGTTAGTGTAAGGATCACCATATCGTCCCATGATCCTGATCCTGAAGTCTGGCTGAGGATCACTATCTGCTAAAGAAACAAGGATCACTGGTCAGGATCACGTATAAGGATCATTTATAGTAAAATCCAGCCCCAACAAGTTTGGCGCCCACCGTGGGGCAATTGGTGCTTCATTCATAAGAAAATCTTTTGTTCGAAATCATTTCAGAGAGTTACATGGCTTCATCATTGAAGAACACGTCCACGGCGATGTCTGCGGTCACTTTATCACAGATCACCTTGCCTCCTCCACCGGCAGGATCTCAGAAAAATACTGAGAAGAGATCAACTCCCACTTTCTCTAAACCTCTATCTTCTTCTGCTATGAATTCTTCTATTCCCAGTACTAGTGATGTATTTGCTTTAATTTTGCAGATGAAGGATCGTATGCAGCGGCAAGATGAAACTAACGAAAGGATCCTCAGGGAAATTGGAGATCTCAAAAGACAAAAGAAAGCAGCAGAGGATCATTCTCCACTGATGCCCAAATCCTTGAGTTTTGATACTCCAATGATCACTTCCCAGCCATCAGGGATCCCGGACGTGCAAATTATAGGGGAGTCAAGAGGATCACATCTCAACTCGGCAGCAATGACTCAGACATCAGGCTCACATTTTCCGCCTGTAGGATCCTATCCTCAGTACATGGGATCCTTCAGGAATTCGGGAGCCTATCCGGAGACACAGCAGTTTCAAGGATCCTACTTTATTCCAGGATCATCCCAGGTTCCAGGATCCTCCTTCGTTCCAGGATCATCCCAGATATCCGGGTCCTTACAGATGCCAGGGTCCCTAAAAAGTTTGCAAACAGGAAGTCTAGATGTCCATCAAGGAGACTTCATTCCAATGCAGACCATTGCTTCCACTGGTCCCTCCGTTGTTCCGGAATCCCAGCAATATGGATTCCCTAGCTTGAACCCAATGGGAGGTAACACTTTAAATAATTATCCTACCACTAACCATGGATTCGTGCAGGATACAGGTACCAATCATGCTATGGCCAGGGAGTTACAGAAGCTCAGAGATATGATCTCAAGTGTTCCAGGGGTAGTCAAGCCTATCCCGGAGATTGCAGATGGAAGCCACAAGGTATCTCGCTTTGCACCACCAATTTGTGATGCAGAGGTACCCAAAAGGTTCCATATCCCTACCATGAAGTTGTATGATGGCGCAACGGATCCAGAGGAGCATATAGCACAATACAGGGAGAGGATGGAGATCAATCCTATCCCAGAAAAATTGAAGGAAGCATGCCTATGTAAAGGATTTGGATCCACTCTTACTGGATCAGCTCTTAAGTGGCTGCTAAGTCTTCCCCCTTACTCTATTACTTCATTTGCCAATTTAGTTAATTTATTCAATAACCAATTCTCTTGTAGTAGAAAATTTGAAAAATTAACTAGTGATTTGTACAGGATAACTCAAAATCATAATGAATCATTAAGGGATTATATAACTAAATTTAGTAAAGAATCCTTGGACATTCCCAACTTGGATATGGCTACGCCTGTTGAAGCCTTCAAAATGGGACTGCTTAAGGATTCATTATTCTATGATGATCTTGTTATGACACCATGCAGGAATTTAGATGAAGTAAGAACTCGAGCACTCAGGTTTATCCGGCTAGAGGATGACAAGAGGATCCAGGAAAGACAAGTAGGATCCTCAAAACAAGATAAGCAAGGATCCTCCTTCAAAAGCAACAAGTTCAAATCCTACCATAGAAACGAGAACAAGAATGTGCATGCTGTTGACCAAGAAGAGGATGATGAAGAATATCCTCCAATCTCAGAATATTGTTTTTCCGTTGATAATCATGAACTAATCCTTGCAATGCAGAATCTAGGTGAAAAGGCTAGGTGGCCCAGGAAGAATGATAAACCATCCGGGACTAAAGACAAGTCCAAATGGTGTGCATACCATGAGGATTTCGGGCATCTAACTAAAGATTGCATAGCCTTAAGAAAAGAAATTGGATACCTGCTAAGCAAGGGGCATCTAAAAGAATTGTTGGGGAGAAAAAAGCAAAGGACCCAGGATCCTGAAAGGATCCCTGAAAAGGCTCCAGCACCTCCGGCAAACGCATAAGTGATTAACTTTATATCCGGAGGATCAGACATTTGTGGTACATCCTTTTCAGCGGCCAAAAGACATGCAAAAGAATCAAAAATGGATAATGGAGAGAGGCCTATTAGAACCTCAAGTGTCTCAGAAGGGAAGATGATAACATTTGATGAGGATGATCGCATTAACATTCAGGATCCTCACCATGATAGTTTAGTTATCACTCTCTTTATCTCTAACCATTTTGTCCGCAGGATCCTTATTGACGGAGGGAGCTCAATGAACATTATCCAGCTTGATGTCTTAAAGAAGATGGGAATCCCAGAATCAGACATCACACCAAGATCCTCCGTGCTTGTAGGATTCAGTGGGGAAACGAAGAAAACTCTGGGGGACATCAAACTCCCAATCTACGTGGAAGGATTACACAATTATCAAAAATTTTGTGTTATTGACTGTTTATCTTGTTGCAACGTTATCCTTGGCAGGCCTTGGATACATGATATGAAAGCAGTCCCATCTACCTACCATCAATGTGTGAAGCTCCCTAGCCCATGGGGAATAATCAAGATCGATAGTGACCAGCAAGAGGCTAAGGATTGCTATACCTCATCCATGAAGTCAACCTCGAAGCCAAGGGAGCAATAGCAATTACAGTATCCTCCGAGGAATATCTTGGAGGCAAGAGAACAAGATGTGGACGAAATCCTCTTGGATCCTAGTGATCCTGAATCAAAAATCTATATCGGATTAGGGATCCTTGGCAAGATGAAAGAAGACTTAATATCCTTCCTCAAAAGAAGAAAATCTACCTTTGCTTGGAAACATGAAGATATGACAGGTATATCTAAGGATATTATTACTCACAAACTTGGCATTGACAGGTCTATCAAACCGATCCATCAAAAAAGAAGGAAGTTTGCACCGGAAAGGAATGCCATTATCCAAGAAGAAGTAGAGAGACTACTTCGAGCAGGTATGATCAGAGAGGTAAAATATCCAAAATGGTTAGCCAATGTGGTCGTTGTCCAAAAGAAAAATGGAAAGTGGAGGGTATGTGTCGACTTCACTGATCTGAATAAGGCATGTCCCAAGGATCCTTTCCCATTACCCCACATTGACTCCATGGTGGATGCAACAGCGGGGCATGAACTGTTAACCTTTATGGATGCATCATCTGGGTTCCAACAAATCCAGATGGAACCATCTGACCAAGAGGATACAGCCTTTATGACCCCAACCGGTTTATATTGTTATATCGCCATGCCTTTTGGACTAAGAAATGCAGGTGCAACATATCAAAGGCTGGTAAATATGATGTTCAAAGATCAAATTGGAAAAACTATGGAGGTGTACATAGATGATATGGTGGTCAAGTCAAAGAAAGCTGAGGATCACCTAAGGGACTTAGAAGAAGCATTCGATATCCTTGATCATTACAACATGAAACTTAATCCTTCAAAATGCCATTTTGGTGTTAAGGCAGGAAAGTTCTTAGGATACATGGTAACCCAGAGGGGCATTGAAGCAAGCCCGGAACAAATCGAAGCATTAATAAATATCAAATCTCCTGCCAATGCCAAGGATGTTCAAAGACTGACAGGCAGGATAGCAGCTTTGAACAGGTTCATATCGAAATCCTCAGAGAAATGCAGAGAATTTTACGATATCCTAAGGAAGAATAAGAAGTTCGAATGGACTGAGAAGCATGAGAATGCTTTACAAGCCCTAAAAGAGTATATGTCCTCAGCACCAGCAATAGCAAAACCGGAAAAAGGAGATGTGTTATCCCTATATCTGGCGGTATCCTCAACCGCTGTAAGTGCTGTCCTTGTTAAGGATCACGAAGGTACACAATATCCTATCTACTATGTAAGTAAAAGTTTACTTGATGCCGAATCCAGGTACTCACACCTCGAAAAACTTATCCTTGCATTAATTATGGCATCGACTAAGTTAAGACATTATTTTGAAACCCATACTATTGTTGTTAGAACTAATTTTCCAATTAAGAATGTCCTCAGGAAACCAGATATGTCAGGGAGAATGGCTAAATGGGCAGTAAAGCTTAGTGCCCATGATATAAGATACGAACCAAGAACAGCTATCAAATCTCAAGCACTAGCTGACTTTGTGGCTGATTTCAGTAGTGATCTACAAAAAGAAGCAGAATTGGAGGTCCAGCAGCTGGATGAGACCAAGGATCCTTGGATACTACACACTGACGGATCCTCAAATATCAAAGGCACAGGGCTAGGGATCCTACTAAAATCGCCACAGGGGGACATAATACCCCACTCCATAGCCTGTGAATTCCAAGCAACTAACAATGAGGCTGAATATGAAGCCTTAATTGCTGGCTTACAGATTGCTAAGGATATGGGGGTAAGATATCTCGAAGTATATGTAGATTCATTATTGATCACCAATCACTTTAATGGATCCTATGCTGTTAAAGGTGAAAAACTAACCAAATATTTAGAGATAGTCAAAGAATTGGCACTCTCTTTTGTTTCTTTTAGCTTAACACAGGTACCAAGGGAGGATAACACGGAAGCTGATGCATTGGCCAACCTAGGATCATCCTTAAAAATTCCAGAAGACATGAGTATCCCTATCATCCATATCCTGGCTCCTGCTATTGAAAATCAAGTATCCATGGAAATAGAAGAGGATACTGCAGTAATCCCTAGTGAAGAAGCTCAATCTTATTCAGGATCATGGATCCCACCAATCATGAAATACTTGCAAAACGGAGAGATCCCAATGGGAGAAAATCCTAGAGCTTTCAGGATCAAGGTATCTCAATTTACAATCTTAAATAATATGCTATATAAACGATCCCTTGCAGGACCATATTTAAGATGTATTGAGGATCCTGAAATTGAAGAAGTGTTGAGAGACTTCCATGAAGGAGATTGTGGAAACCACACTGGGGGCAGGGCATTATTCTCAAGGATCCTTAGAACAGGATACTACTGGCCAACCATGAAAAGGGATGCTGTAGAGTATGCTAAGAGATGTGATCCTTGCCAAAGACATAGCAATATCCTTCATCAACCAGCTGAATTACTACACCCCATACCATCCTCTTGGCCATTCATGAGATGGGGAATGGATATAGTTGGCAAGCTCCCTAAAGCACCTGGTGGAAAAGTATTTATGCTTGCCATGACTGACTATTTTTCCAAGTGGATAGAAGCTGAAGCCTTCGCTCAAGTCAGAGAAAAGGAAGTCATATCCTTCATTAAAAGAAACATTATAACTAGATTTGGCATTCCCTCTGAAATTGTATGTGATAATGGCTCCCAATTCATTGGAAGCAGAACCACTAACTTTTGTGACAGTTGGGGAATCAAGATGATAACATCAACACCAGTTCATCCACAAGCCAATGGTCAAGCAGAATCATCCAACAAGATCATCATCAACAATCTGAAAAAGAAGCTAGGATCCAAGAAAGGAAAATGGGCAGAAGAATTACCTTATGTGCTATGGGCTGATAGGACAACTCCCAAGAATGCCACTGGTCAAACACCTTTCTCTTTAGTATTTGGGGCAGAAGCAGTGATCCCAACAGAAATGGTGATCCCAACTGCTAGAACAAGTGCTCGTGATCCTGAAGAAAATGCTACAATCCTAGCTCAGGATTTGGATACTATTGAGGAAAACAGGGATCTAGCTAGGATAAGGATGGCAAGCTACCAACAAAGAATGGCTGGTGCCTACAACAAAAATGTCAGAATAAGGAAGTTCCAAGTCGGAGACATGGTGTTGAGAAAAGCATTTCAAAATATTATCAATCCTGCTGACGGGAAGTTAGCACCAAAATGGGAAGGCCCCTACTTGATTGAAGCTGAAGCAGGAAAGGGGGCATACAGGTTGCTAACCATGGAAGGAAACTTGTTACCAAGAGCCTGGAATGCTGTTCACTTAAAGAAATATTTCATGTGAACGTGATCCTTCATGCATGTGATCCTTACATTGAAGTATCCTTGAAGGATCCCGGAGATATCAGTGATCCTAACTCTGGTAATATGCTTATCCTAAAACTATTGCATTTTCTTACTTTTTACCTAAGGATAAGGATCATGTATCCTTCATCCTCTACTTACAAACCATTTGAGTTATGATAGTTCAGGTATCTTCAGCAAATCGTCAAAGATCTCCGAAAGCACCACAGATCCTTGGGTCCAACCCCAGTTTTCCTTGGGATTATCCCCAGTTTCCGCCAGCAGCGCATGATGATCCCGGTATAGTTCACGTCTTTGGGACCAGTACCCACTTTCGGGGCTGACAACCTCATCGTACTGGCTATATTTAGGATCCTACGTATAATGGTGGACGCACCATACATCCGTTCCTAAGGTTTCTAACGTTTTCACGTTAGCTAAGGTTTTGACATTTTCATGTCACTAACTTTGGATAGTCGCCAGTAAGGGCCATACTCCAGTTTACATACGATCCTTTGGGCTTGTCCCCAGTTATCCTTTGGGCTTGTCCCCAGTTATCCTATGGGCTTGTCCCCAGTGATCCTCTGGGATCATTCTCAGTTATCCTTTGGGCATGTCCCCAGTTACTAATTTATCTTTTACATTGGCTTAGTCCCAAGTTATATCTCACTTTTCAGGTTTTGGAAGTCTAAACATATAAGGGTCCTTAATCCTTATTAACTATCAAAGTCTTATCTATGATTGTCTTGATTGAAGGTTAGGATCCTAACGTGGATCCTCAGGTATGATCCTTGACTATTTTTTATTATACTCTTTATCCTAACCAACCCTTATACTTTGACAACCGAACCTATGATCCTTGAACTAAAACACTTTGAGAATTTTCAATATGAGGATATTTGATCTAGGATCATATCCTAAATTTATTAAATATATTTTCAACTCTTGCAAACATATTACAAAGACAACTAAGAAACAAGAAGATAAGGATAACAACACGAGATAAGCCAGAAAAGTTAAGTTATATTATTAAACAAAAGGATCATTAACCCTTTCATAAAGTTGTCAAAATTGCCAACCCACAAAACGTGGCCCGTCCACATGGGTTGGCAAAGGGTGTCCATTGTCTATGCGGTCTTAGCATTGTGCAGGGAAATAAAAGCGGCAGGATCACAAAGGCTTCATCCCCCAAACAGAGGATCCCTCCACCTTTTGCAATCCTACCTATTGTTCAAAGGATCCAGGATCCTTAATCCTAAGAAACTATTGTTCAGAGATTACAGACCATAATTGTTTCAAACCATCAACAACCATAAAAAACTACTATCAAAATTTAAAAAATTGGGCTCCGGCTATGTCTAGAAGTTTCCATCATTGCCCAATCTTGCAGCTCAAACCTTCGCTGCACCATCAGCACCAGCTCCACTCGCTTCCCCCTGACCGGCATCTCCACCTTCAAGCATAGGGATATCCTCAACATCATCGTCATCCTCCAACTCTGCTAGCCTTGCCTTCCAGCCTTCAATATCCCATGTGCTCTTATCAAAGGAAGGATCCTGAGCCTCCGTGGCCATCTGCAGTTGTATCTTGTACATAGCTATCGCGGCAGAGACTTTAGCGTCCTGAGTAATGTCATGCTTCTCATAATCGAACTTGATCAATGCTTTGACAGCCTCATCCTTAACAGCCCGGATCTTCTTCTCAAGATCAGTGATCTTGAGGTCCTTCAGCACACCCATTTGATGAAGGTCGGCAATCTGGCGATCCTGATCTTCAACGTGGCTAACATAAGATTCTATTTCAGTAAGCTTCTGCAAAAACAACAGGATATAACGTCAGACACGGGTGATCCTCAAAAACCATCAGGATAACCAACAGGGGCAGTGATCCTGACCTCGTTGACAGAATCAAGAAATTGCTGACGGAGGAGGGGGAATCCTTGAAGATCCTCAGAAACTTTCCTCTTCTTTCCCTTACCCCTAATGGGTAATTTAGGGGCCGAAGCAGAAGGACTAGCAACCGAAGTCTTCTTCTTCGAAGACGTGACCTTGGCAAGATCATCAATCCCAAACAAGGAGGCAGATTTGGCAGACTTAGCGGATTTCCCAGCACCTACACAATCAAAACAAGATAAGTCTCGTAACTAATTTGATATTTTTTACCTAAAACTTACTTTTTGGTAAGGATACTTACTTGACATTGTGGCAGACACGGAAGAAACTTCTTGTGAATCTCGGATGGTGACTTGAAAACTTCTGACCTCAGGATTAAGCCTTTTAAAAGCTAAAACTCTTTCTCTTGCAGCAGGGGTTAACTTGAGATGAGCGATGGAAATAGCTGCAAAGAAAAAGAGATATTAGTGATCTTCATCAAATGAGACAGGACTGATAGTGATCCTTCGAGGATCCTCTACCCTACTGTTAGGGCTGGATTTTTACTATGAATGATCCTTATACGTGATCCTAACCAGTGATCCTTATTTCTTTGGCAGGCAGTGATCCTCAGCCGGACCTCAGGATCAGGATCACGGGACATTGAGGTGATCCTAGTACTAACGGTCATTTTCGATTACTACAATATTATTTTGCAGGAATATCTAGCAGGATATGCCCTACAATATTATTTTACAAATATGGCAAGAGCTGAATTGAAGATGAACGTTGTGCCGGATATGGAAACATGGCTTGATCTTAGGGCAGCAATTTAGGCTAGATTATCTTTATTTCTAAAGGGGTAATGAGCTGATTAGTGGTCTATCTACCTAAAATAAGTTACCTACACATGTATAAATACCCATCTTCCTCATTCGGAAGAACACACACAACATACGACACAACTCTCAACACTTAGACACTCAGTGATCCTTGTACTCAGCTCATTATCATCCGAAGTTGTAACTACATTTTTATTATATTGAAGTTGGTGATCGGTAGTTGCCATCACCCGAGGTTTTTTATGCCGGAGATCATACATTGATCAAGGGCTTTTTCCTCGTATAAATCACTGTGTCTTTGTATCTTTATCACGGAAGTGATCCTTTACTTTCATAGCTAACCAAGCATCATACCCCGTTTACATAAAGTTTGGTTACATTATCCTTGTGTGATTTTTGACCAAAACAGTTTGGCGCCCACCGTGGGGCAATTGGTGCTTCATTCATAAAGAAAATCTTTTGTTCGAAATCATTTCAAAGAGTTACATGGCTTCATCATCGAAGAACACTTCCACGGCGATGTCTGCAGTCACCTCAGCACAAACCACTCTACCTCCTCCGCCGATAGGATCCCAGAGAAATGCTGAGAAGAGACCAACCCCTTCTTTCTCTAAACCTCCATCTTCTTCTGCTATGAATTCTTCTATTCCCAGTACTAGTGATGTGTTTGCTTTAATTTTGCAGATGAAGGATCGTATGCAGCGGCAGGATGAAACTAATGACAGGATCCTCAGGGAGATTGGAGATCTCAAAAGACAAAAGAAAGCGGCAGAGGATCATTCCCCACTGATGCCAAAATCCTTGAGTTTTGAGACTCCAATGGTCACCTCTCAGCCATCAGGGATCCCAGACGTACAGATCACAGGGGAGACGAGAGGATTACATCTCAAGTCAGCAGCAATGACTCAGACATCGGGCTCGTATTTTCAGCCAGCAGGATCCTATCCTCAGTATATGGGATCCTTCATGAATCCGGGAGCCTATCCGGGGGCACAGCAGTTTCAAGGATCCTACTTTATTCCAGGATCGTTCCAGGGCCAAGGATCCTCCTTTGTCCCAGGATCATCCCAGGTTCAAGGATCCTCCTTCGTTCCAGGATCATCCCAGATACCAGGATCCTTACAGCTGCCAGGATCCCTAAAAAGTTTGCAAGCAGGGAATCTAGATGTCCATCAAGGGGACTTCATTCCAATGCAGACCATTGCTTCCACTGGTCCCTCCGTTATTCCAGAATCCCAGCAATACGGATTCCCTAACTTGAACCCAATGGGAGGTAACACTTTAAATAATTATCCTACCACTAACCATGGATTCATGCAGGATACAGGTACCAATCACGCTATGGCCAGGGAATTACAGAAACTAAAGGACATGATCTCAAGTGTTCCAGGGGTAGTCAAGCCTATCCCAGAGATTGCAGATGGAAGCCACAAGGTATCACGCTTTGCACCACCAATTTGTGATGCAGAGGTGCCCAAAAGGTTCCATATCCCTACCATGAAGCTGTATGATGGCACGACGGATCCAGAGGAGCATATAGCACAATACAGGGAAAGGATGGAAATCAATCCTATCCCAGAAAAGTTAAAGGAAGCATGCCTATGTAAAGGATTTGGATCCACTCTAACTGGATCAGCTCTTAAGTGGCTGCTAAGTCTTCCCCCTTACTCTATTACTTCATTTGCTAATTTAGTTAATTTATTCAATAACCAATTCTCTTGTAGTAGAAAATTTGAAAAATTAACCAGTGATTTGTACAGGATAACTCAAAATAATAATGAATCATTAAGGGATTATATAACTAAATTTAGTAAAGAATCCTTGGATATTCCCAACTTGGATATGGCTACGGCTGTTGAAGCCTTCAAAATGGGACTTCTTAAGGATTCATTATTCTATGATGATCTTGTTATGACACCTTGCAGGAATTTAGATGAAGTAAGAACTCGAGCACTCAGGTTTATCCGGCTAGAGGATGACAAGAGGATCCAGGAGAGACAAGAAGGATCCTCAAAACAAGATAAGCAAGGATCCTCCTTCAAAAACAACAAGTTCAAATCCTACCATAGAAACGAGAACAAGAATGTGCATGCTGTCGACCAAGAAGAGGATGATGAAGAATATCCTCCAATCTCAGAATATTGTTTTTCCGTTGACAATCACGAACTAATCCTTGCAATGCAGAATCTAGGTGAAAAGGCTAGGTGGCCCAGGAAGAATGATAAACCATCCGGGACTAAAGACAAGTCCAAATGGTGTGCATACCATGAGGATTTCGGCCATCTAACTGAAGATTGCATAGCCTTAAGAAAAGAAATTGGATACCTGCTAAGCAAGGGGCATCTAAAGGAATTGTTGGGAAGAAAAAAGCAAAGGACCCAGGATCCTGAAAGGATCCCTGAAAAGGCTCCAGCACCTCCGGCAAATGCACAAGTGATTAACTTCATATCCGGAGGATCAGACATTTGTGGAACATCCTTCTCAGCGGCCAAAAGACATGCAAAAGAATCAAAAATGGATAATGGAGAAAGGCCTATTAGAACCTCAAGCGTCTCAGAAGGAAAGATGATAACATTTGATGAGGATGATCGCATCAACATCCAGGATCCTCATCATGATAGTTTAGTTATCACTCTCTTTATCTCTAACCATTTTGTCCGCAGGATCCTTATCGATGGAGGGAGCTCAGTGAACATAATCCAGCTTGATGTCTTGAAGAAGATGGGAATCCCAGAATCAGACATCACACCAAGATCCTCCGTGCTTGTAGGATTCAGTGGAGAAACGAAGAAAACTCTGGGGGACATCAAACTCCCAATCTACGTGGAAGGATTACATAATTACCAAAAATTTTGTGTTATTGACTGTTTATCTTGTTGCAACGTTATCCTTGGCAGGCCTTGGATACATGACATGAAAGCAGTTCCATCTACCTACCATCAATGTGTGAAGCTCCCTAGCCCATGGGGGATAATCAAGATCGACAGTGACCAGCAGGAAGCTAAGGATTGCTATACCTCATCCATGAAGCCAACCTCGAAGCCAAGGGAGCAATAGCAATTACAGTATCCTCCGAGGAACGTCTTGGAGGCAAGGGAACAAGATGTAGATGAAATCCTCTTGGACCCTAGTGATCCTGAATTAAATCTCAAGCACTAGCTGACTTTGTGGCTGATTTCAGTAGTGATCTACAAAAGGGAGCAGAATTGGAGGTCCAGCAGCTGGATGAGACCAAGGATCCTTGGATACTACACACCGACGGATCCTCAAATATCAAAGGCACAGGGCTAGGGATCCTACTAAAATCGCCACAGGGGGACATAATACCCCACTCTATAGCTTGTGAGTTCCAGGCAACTAACAATGAGGCTGAGTATGAAGCCTTAATTGCTGGCTTACAAATTGCTAAGGATATGGGGGTAAAATATCTCGAAGTATATGTAGATTCATTATTGATCACCAATCACTTTAATGGATCCTATGCTGTTAAAGGTGAAAAACTAACCAAATATTTAGAGATAGTCAAAGAATTGGCACTCTCTTTTGTTTCTTTTAGCTTAACACAGGTACCAAGGGAGGATAACACGGAAGCTGACGCATTGGCCAACCTAGGATCATCTTTGAAGATTCCAGAAGATATAAGTATCCCTATCATCCATATCCTGGCTCCTGCTATTGAAAAACAGGTGGCCATGGAAATAGAAGAGGATACTGCAATGATCCCTAGTGAAGAAGCCCAACCTAATTCAGGATCATGGATCTCACCGATCATGGGATATTTGCAACACGGGGAGATCCCGATGGGAGAAAATCCTAGAGCTTTCAGGATTAAGGTATCTCAATTCACAATTCTGAATAATGTATTATATAAGCGATCTCTTGCAGGACCATATTTGAGATGTATCGAGGATCCTGAAATTGAAGAGGTGTTGAAGGATTTCCATGAAGGAGATTGTGGAAACCACACTGGGGGCAGGGCATTATTCTCAAGGATCCTTAGAACGGGATACTACTGGCCAACCATGAAAAGGGATGCTGTAGAGTATGCTAAGAAATGTGATCCTTGCCAAAGACATAGCAATATCCTTCACCAACCAGCTGAATTACTACACCCCATACCATCCTCTTGGCCATTCATGAGATGGGGAATGGATATAGTTGGCAAGCTCCCTAAAGCACCTGGTGGAAAAGTATTTATGCTTGCCATGACTGACTATTTTTCCAAGTGGATAGAAGCTGAAGCCTTCGCTCAAGTCAGAGAAAAGGAAGTCATATCCTTCATTAAAAGAAACATTATAACCAGATTTGGCATCCCCTCTGAAATTATATGTGATAATGGTTCTCAATTCATTGGAAGGAGAACCACTAACTTTTGTGACAGTTGGGGAATCAAGATGATAACATCAACACCAGTTCATCCACAAGCCAATGGTCAAGCAGAATCATCCAACAAGATCATCATCAACAATCTGAAGAAGAAGCTAGGATCCAAGAAAGGAAAATGGGCAGAGGAGTTACCTTATGTGCTATGGGCTGATAGGACAACTCCCAAGAATGCCACTGGCCAAACACCTTTCTCTTTAGTATTTGGGGCAGAAGCAGTGATCCCAACAGAGATGGTGATCCCAACTGCTAGAACAAGTGCTCGTGATCCTGAAGAAAATGCTACAATCCTAGCTCAGGATTTGGATACTATTGAGGAAAACAGGGATCTAGCTAGGATAAGGATGGCAAGCTACCAACAAAGGATGGCTGGTGCCTACAACAAGAATGTCAGGATAAGGAAGTTCCAAGTCGGAGATATGGTGTTGAGAAAAGCATTTCAAAACACCATCAATCCTGCTGACGGGAAGCTAGCACCAAAATGGGAAGGTCCCTACTTGATTGAAGCTGAAGCAGGAAAGGGGGCATACAGGTTGCTAACCATGGAAGGAAACTTGTTACCAAGAGCCTGGAATGCTGTTCACTTAAAGAAATATTTCATGTGAACATGATCCTTCCTGCATGTGATCCTTACATTGAAATATCCTTGAAGGATCCTGGAGATATCGTTGATCCTTACTCAGGTAATATGCTTATCCTGAAACTATTGCATTTTCTTACCTTTTGCCTAAGGATAAGGATCATATATCCTTCATCCTCTACTCACAAACCATTTGAGTTATGATAGTTCAGGTATCTCCAGCATATCATCAAAGATCTTCAAAAGCATCACAGATCCTCGGGTCCAACCCCAGTTATCCTTGGGATTATCCCCAGTTTCCGCCAGCAGCGCACGATGATCCTGATATAGTTCATGTCTTTGGGATCAGTACCCATTTTCGGGGCTGGCGACCTCATCGTACTGGCTATACTTGGGATCCTACGTATAATGGTGGACGCACCATACATCCGTTCCTAAGGTTTCTAACGTTTTCACGTTAGCTAAGGTTTTGACATTTTCATGTCACTAAGTTTGGATAGTTGCCAGAAAGGGCCATACTCCAGTTTACATACGATCCTTTGGGCTTGTCCCCAGTTATCCTTTGGGCTTGTCCCCAGTGATCCTCCGGGATCATTCTCAGTTATCCTTTGGGCTTGTCCCCAGTTACTAACTTATCTTTTATATTGGCTTAGTCCCAAGTTATATTCCATTTTTTCAGGTTTTCGAAGTTAAACGATTAAGGATCCTTAATCCTTATTATCCATTAAAGTTTTACCTATGGTAATTTCGATTAAAGGTTAGGATCCTAACTTGGATCCTCAGGTATGATCCTTAACTACTTTTAATTTCATTATTCATTTGAATAACCTTTAGACCTTGACAACTGAACCTATGATCCTTAAAATAAACTATCTTGGAAACTTTCGATTATAGGATATTTGATCCAGGATCATATCCTAAATTTCTTAAACATAATTTGCTCAAACTTTTCAAACAAACATGTGTCAGAACAATTGAAAATCAAAAAGGATAACAACACAAGATAAGCCAGAAAGATTGAAGTTATATTATTAAACCAAAGGATCATTAACCCTTTCAAAAAAGTTGTCAAAATTACCTACCCAAAGCTTCTACCAGCAATACGTGGCCCGTCCGCTGGGGTAGGTAAAGGGTGTCCATGATAATAGGTTCAAAAGTATTGCAGGGAAATTAGAAGGCGACAGGATCACAACGGCTTCATCCCCCAAACAGAGGATCCCTCCACCATGTGTAATCCTACCTATTGTTCAAAGGATCCAGGATCCTTAACCCTAAAAAACTATTGTCCAGAAATTACAAACCATAATTGTTCACAAACCATCAACCACAAACCACTAAACAAAAAAAATTGGGCTCCGGCTATGTCTAGAAGTTTCCATCATTGCCCAATCTTGCAGCTCAAACCTTCGCTGCACCATCACCACCAGCTCCACTCGCTTCACCATGATCCTTGCCAGCATCACCTCCCTCCAGCCTTGGGATATCCTCAGCATCCTCCTCATCATCCAAGTCTACCAGCCTTGCCTTCCAACCTTCAACATCCCATGAGCTCTTGTCAAAGGCAGGATCCTGAGCCTCCGCAGCCATTTGTAGTTGTATCTTGTACATAGCAGTTGCGGCAGAGACCTTGGCATCCTGGATGATCTCCTGCTTCTCATTATCCATGTCAATCAGCCTCTGAGCAGCTTCATCCTTGGTGGCCTGGAGTTCCTTCTCAAGATCCGCTATCTTGAGATCCTTCAACACACCCATTTGCTGAAGATCGGCAATCTGGCTCTCCTGGTCCTCAACATTGCCAATATAAGTTTCAATCTCAGCAAGTTTCTGCAAACAAAAGAAATAAAAACAAGCTCGGAATCAGGTGATCCTCGAAAGATACTAGATAACCAACAGGGGCAGTGATCCTCACCTCGTTCACATAGTCAAGAAATTGCTGACGAAGGAGAGGGAATCCCTGGAGTTCATCAGAGGTTTTCCTCTTTTTTCCCTTACCCCGAATGGACGCTTTAGGAGCTGAGACTGAAGGGCTGGCAGCAGGAGCCTTCTTTTTCTTAGAAGACGTGACATTGGCAAGGTCACTTATCCCAAACATGGAGGCAGATTTAACAGACCTGGCAGACTTTCCGGCACCTACACAATTCAAAAACAAGATAAGTTCCCTTATTAAATTGAATACTTTCACATAAGACTTATTTTTTATGAGGATACTTACTTGACATTGTGGCAGATGCAGAGGATATCTCTTGAGAATCTTGGATAATAATCTGAAAGCTTCGAACTTCAGGATCAAGCTTCTTGAAAGCTAACACTCTTTCTTTGGCAGCAGGGGTCAACCTTAAGTGAGCAACGGAGATAGCTGCATAAAAAGACAAAAAAGAAAAGATATCAGTGATCCTCATCATACGAGACAGGACTGATAGTGATCCTTCAAGGATCCTCTATCCTACCATGAGTGGCCCATTCCTTGGGCAGATCCTTCCCATCCGGGATGGAATCCCTCTTAACAAAGAAAAATCTACGTTTCCAGTTGGCATCATTCTTGGTCACTTTGAAAATGGGATGATCCTCCCCAGCTTTCCGTTTCAACAAGTACCGGTGAGAACCAAAGGTGGTGAGATCATAAAGTTCAGCTAACTCTGACATCCCCAAATCAATCCCTTCTTGCTCGATGATCCTCTCGAAGGTATATAGAACCCTCCAGATCATCGGCATAGCTTGGATATATGAGATGCCGGTAAGAGAGAAGAAAGATTGGGTGAACATCGGAAAAGGATATGAATACCCAATGAGGAAGGGAGTAGCAGGAAAAGCCACCCAGACATCTGAGACAAAATCACTCAGAGCAGTAGGATCAAAGGGTTTGAAAACAACATTCGCTGGGAAACAATGGCGAATCTTGTCTATTTGGATATCGGTAAAGCAGCATCTCTCCGTAGGAGAATCTTTGATAATCCCCTGGCTTTTCAAGGGACTATCCTTCTTAGAGCCTTTGTGCGGTGAATTCCGAAGAAGCATATTCGAGATGAAAACAGGGTAAAAGCAAGAAAGAACAGAGCAAAGAAGAAAAAGAAGAAGATGATACCTGATCAAGCCTTCGGTGACGATTATAAAGGAAGATACTTCGAATTTAAATGCAAAATGATCCTAACCCTATCTCCTATTTATAATGATGATCCGCAGGGATTGTCACATCAGTGACGTAAATATCCTAACGACTAGTCCATGTACAACGGCTAGTAAACCGGAATCGTCCGTTAGAGATAAGCTCAAAACAAAATATAACTCATCTATTTACAATTAACTCCTTATATTTTGGGGGCAATTGTTAGGGCTGGATTTTTACTATGAATGATCCTTATACGTGATCCTAACCAGTGATCCTTATTTCTTTGGCAGGCAGTGATCCTCAGCCGGACCTCAGGATCAGGATCACGGGACATTGAGGTGATCCTAGTACTAACGGTCATTTTCGATTACTACAATATTATTTTGCAGGAATATCTAGCAGGATATGCCCTACATATCATGATCCAGGGACGCGCTTTTACAAATATGGCAAGAGCTGAATTGAAGATGAACGTTGTGCCGGATATGGAAACATGGCTTGATCTTAGGGCAGCAATTTAGGCTAGATTATCTTTATTTCTAAAGGGGTAATGAGCTGATTAGTGGTCTATCTACCTAAAATAAGTTACCTACACATGTATAAATACCCATCTTCCTCATTCGGAAGAACACACACAACATACGACACAACTCTCAACACTTAGACACTCAGTGATCCTTGTACTCAGCTCATTATCATCCGAAGTTGTAACTACATTTTTATTATATTGAAGTTGGTGATCGGTAGTTGCCATCACCCGAGGTTTTTTATGCCGGAGATCATACATTGATCAAGGGCTTTTTCCTCGTATAAATCACTGTGTCTTTGTATCTTTATCACGGAAGTGATCCTTTACTTTCATAGCTAACCAAGCATCATACCCCGTTTACATAAAGTTTGGTTACATTATCCTTGTGTGATTTTTGACCAAAACACCTACCATGAGTAGCCCACTCCTTGGGCAGATCATTCCCATTAGGGAGGGAATCCCTTCTCACGAAGAAGAAACGACGCTTCCAATTTGTGTCATTTTTGGTAACTTTCAAAACAGGATGATCCTCCCCGGCCTTCCGTTTCAACAAATGTCGATGAGAACCAAACGTGGTAGGATCATAAAGTGCGGCCAGCTCTGCCATCCCTAAATCAATCCCCTCCTGCTCGATGATCCTCTCGAAGGTATACAAGACCCTCCAGATCATCGGCATAGCTTGGATATAAGATATGCCGATCAGAGAAAAGAAAGATTGGGTGAAGGCCGGAAAAGGATACGAATATCCTATGATAAATGGAGTTGCAGGAAAGATCACCCAGGTATCTGAAGTAAAATCACTCAAGGCAGTGGATGTGAAGGATTTGAAAACGGCATCCGCCGGAAAGCAATGACGAATCCTATCTACATGAGCATCGGTAAAGCAACATCTCTCCGTAGGAGAATCCTTAATAATCCCTTGGCTTTTTAAGGGACTATCCTTCTTGGGATCCTTGTGTGGAGAATTCCGGAGCAACATGTTTGTGACGGAACAGAAACAGAGACGGAGTAGAAAAAACAGAGCAAAGAGAAGGAAGAAGGGAAAGAGAGAAGAAGAGGATACCTGATCAGTCTTCGGTAGCGATTATAAAGGGAAGATATCTCGAATTTAAAATGATCCTAACCCTATCTCCTATTTATAATGATGATTTGCAGGGATTGTCACATCTATGACGTAATGATCACAACGGCTAGTCCATGTATAACGGCTAGTTATTCGGGATCGCCCGTTAGAGATAAGATCGAAACAAAATATAACTCGTCTATTTACAATTAACTCCTTATATTTTGGGGGCAATTGTTAGGGCTGGATTTTTATAGGTGATCCTTACACATGATCCTAACCAGTGATCCTTATTTCTTTGGCAGACAGTGATCCTCGGCAGGACTCCAGGATCAGGATCATGGGACATTATGGTGATCCTCATACTAACGGCCACTTACGCTTAATACAATATTGTTTTGCAGGACCATCTAGCAGGATATGCTCTAGACATCATGATCCAGGGACGCGTCTTCACAAATATGGCAAGAGCTTAATTGAAGAAAGACGTTGCACAGGATATGGAAACATGGCTTAATTTATGGGCAGCAATTTAGGCTAGATTGTCTTTATTTCTAAAGGGGTAATGAGCTGATAATTAGTCATTTTACCTAAAATAGGTCACCTACACATGTATAAATACCACTCTTCTTCATTCGGAAGAACACACACGACATACGACACAACTCTCAAGCACTTAGACACTCAGTGATCCTTGTACTCAGCTCATTACTATCCGAAGTTGTAACTACATTTTTATCATATTGAAGTTGGTGATTGGTAGTTGCCATCACCCGAGGTTTTTTATGCCGGAGATCATACATTGATCAAGGGCTTTTTCCTCGTATAAATCATTGTGTCTTTGCACCTTTTATCACAGAAGTGATCCTTTACTTTCATAGTTAACCAAGCATCATACCCCGTTTACATAAAGTTTGGTTACATTATCCTTGTGTGATTTTTGACCAAAACAAGAATGTCCTCAGGAAACCGGAGATGTCAGGGAGAATGGCTAAGTGGGCAGTGAAGCTTAGTGCCCATGATATAAGATATGAACCAAGATCAGCCATTAAATCACAAGCCTTAGCCGACTTTGTGGCTGATTTCAGTAGTGATCTACAAAAAGAAGCAGAATTGGAGGTCCAGCAGCTGGATGAAACCAAGGATCCTTGGATATTACACACTGACGGATCCTCAAATGTCAAGGGCACAGGGCTCGGGATCCTACTAAAATCGCCACAGGGGGACATAATACCCCACTCAATAGCCTGTGAGTTCCAAGCAACTAACAATGAGGCTGAGTATGAAGCCTTGATTGCTGGCTTGCAAATTGCTAAGGATATGGGGGTAAAATATCTTAAAGTATATGTAGACTCATTATTGATCACCAATCACTTTAACGGATCCTATGCTGTTAAAGGTGAAAAACTAACCAAATATTTAGAGATAGTCAAAAAATTGGCACTCTCTTTTGTTTCTTTCAGCTTAACACAGGTACCAAGGGAGGATAACACGGAAGCTGATGCATTGGCCAACTTAGGATCATCCTTGAAAATTCCAGAAGACATAAGTATCCCTATCATCCATATCCTGGCTCCTGCTATTGAAAATCAAGTGGCCATGGAAATAGAAGAGGATACTGCAATAATCCCTAGTGAAGAAGCTCAATCTCATTCAGGATCATGGGTCTCACCAATCATGAAATACTTGCAAAACGGAGAGATTCCAATGAGAGAAAATCCTAGAGCTTTCCGGATCAAGGTATCTCAATTTACAATCTTAAATAATGTGCTATATAAACGATCCCTTGCAGGACCATACTTAAGATGTATTGAGGATCCTGAAATTGAAGAAGTGTTGAGAGACTTCCATGAAGGAGATTGTGGAAACCACACTGGGGGCAGGGCATTATTCTCAAGGATCCTTAGAACAGTATACTACTGGCCAACCATGAAAAGAGATGCTGTAGAATATGCTAGGAAATGTGATCCTTGTCAAAGACATAGCAATATCTTTCACCAACCACCTGAACTGCTACACCCTATACCATCCTCTTGGCCATTCATGAGATGGGGAATGGATATAGTGGGCAAGCTTCCTAAAGCACCTGGCGGAAAAGTATTTATGCTTGCCATGACTGACTATTTTTCTAAGTGGATAGAAGCTGAAGCCTTCGCCCAAGTCAGAGAAAAGGAAGTCATATCCTTCATCAAAAGAAATATTATAACTAGATTTGGCATTCCCTCTGAAATTGTATGTGATAATGGCTCCCAATTCATTGGAAGCAGAACCACTAACTTTTGTGACAGTTGGGGAATCAAGATGATAACATCAACACCAGTTCATCCACAAGCCAATGGTCAAGCAGAATCATCCAACAAGATCATCATCAACAATCTGAAGAAGAAGCTAGGATCTAAGAAGGGAAAATGGGCAGAGGAGTTACCTTATGTGCTATGGGCTGATAGAACAACTCCCAAGAACGCCACTGGTCAAACACCTTTTTCTTTAGTATTTGGGGCAGAAGCAGTGATCCCAACAGAGATGGTGATCCCAACCGCTAGAACAAGTGCTCGTGATCCTGAAGAAAATGCTGCAATCCTGGCTCAGGATTTGGATACTATTGAGGAAATCAGGGATCTGGCTAGGATAAGGATGGCTAGCTACCAACAAAGAATGGCTGGCGCCTACAACAAGAATGTTAGGATAAGGAAGTTCCAAGTCAGAGATATGGTGTTGAGAAAAACATTCCAAAACACAATTAATCCTGCTGACGGAAAGTTAGCACCAAAATGGGAAGGCCCTTACTTAATTGAAGCCGAAGCAGGAAAAGGGGCATACAGGTTGCTAACCATGGAAGGAAACTTATTACCAAGAGCCTGGAATGCTGTTCACTTAAAGAAATATTTCCTGTGAACATGATCCTTCATGCATGTGATCCTTACATTGAAGAATCCTTGAAGGATCCCGGTGATATCAGTGATCCTTACTCTGGTAATATCCTTATCCTAGAAACTATTGCATTTTCCTTACTTTTTACCTAAGGATAAGGATCATGTATCCTTCATCCTCTACTCACAAAACATTTGAGTTATGATAGTTCAGGTATCCTCAGCATATCGTCAAAAGATCTTCAAAAGCACCTCAGATCCTTGGGTCCAACCCCAGTTATCCTTGGGATTATCCCCAGTTTCCGCCAGCAGCGCTCGATGATCCTGATATAGTTCACGTCTTTGGGACCAGTACCCACTTCCGGGGCTGACAACCTCATCGTACTGACTATACCCAGGATCCTACGTATAATGGTAGACGTACCATACATCCGTTCCTAAGGTTTCTAACGTTTTCACGTTAGCTAAGGTTTTGACATTTTCATGTCACTAAGTTTGGATAATCGCCAGAAAGGGCCATACTCCAGTTTACATACGATCCTTCGGGCTTGTCCCCAGTTATCCTTTGGGCTTGTCCCCAGTTATCCTTTGGGCATGTCCCCAGTTACTAATTTATTTCTTACATTGGCTTAGTCCCAAGTTGTGCTTCGTTTTTCAGGATTGTCAAAGGTAAAACACATAAGGATCCCTAATCCTTATTATCCATCAAAATCTTATCTACGATTGTCTCGATTGAAGGTTAGGATCCTAACTTGGATCCTCAGGTATGATCCTTGACTATTTTGATTATACTCATTATCCTAACCGACCCTTATACTTTGACAACCAAACCTATGATCCTTGAACTAAAATACTTTGAATATTTTCAATATCAGGATATTTGATCTAGGATCATATCCTAACTTTATTAAATATATTTTCAACTCTTGCCACTTTAAACAAATACACTACAAAAACAACTAAGAAACAAGAAGATAAGGATACCAACACGAGATAAGCCAGAAAAGTTAAAGTTATATTATTAAACAAAAGGATCATTAACCCTTTCAAAAAGTTGTCAAAATTGCCAACCCACATTTCTACCAGCAAAACGTGGCCCGTCCACATGGGTTGGCAAAGGGTGTCCATTGTCTATGCGGTCTTAGCATTGTGCAGGAAAGTAAAAGCGGCAGGATCACAAAGGCTTCATCCCTCAAACAGAGGATCCCTCCACCTTTTTGTAATCCTACCTATTGTTCAAAGGATCCAGGATCCTTTACCCTAAAATCTATTGTTCAGAGATTACAGACCATAATTGTCCACAAACACCACTACCACAAAAAACCACTACCAATCCTAAAAAATTGGGCTCCGGCCTAGTCTCGAAATATCCATCATCGCCCAATCATGCTGCCTACACCTTCGCTGCTTCGTCACCACCAGCATTGCCACCTTGATCCTTCTCAGCATCACCGCCTTCCAGCATGGGGATCTCCTCAGCCTCATCCTCGTCTTCCAGGTCCGCCAGCCTTGCCTTCCAACCTTCAACGTCCCACGAGCTTTTGTCAAAGGTAGGATCCTGAGCCTCCTCAGCCATCTGAAGTTGTATCTTATACATAGCAATTGCCGCGGAGACCTTGGCGTCTTGGGTGATCTCCTGCTTCTCGTTATCCATATCGATCAACCTCTGAGCAGCCTCATCCTTCATGGCCCGGAGTTCCTTCTCAAGATCTGCTATCTTGAGATCCTTAAGCACGCCCATTTGTTGAAGGTCGGCAATCTGGCTCTCTTGATCCTCAACATGGCCAAGATAGGTCTCGATCTCGGCAAGTTTCTGCAAAGAGGGAAGTAAGGTAAGTTCAGAACCGGATGATCCTCAAAGAAACAGGATATTCGAAACGGATAACCAACAGGGGCAGTGATCCTTACCTCATTCACGTAGTCAAGGAATTGCTGACGGAGGAGGGGAAATCCTTGGAGATCTTCAGAGGTTTTCCTCTTTTTTCCCTTGCCCCGGATAGGTGCCTTGGGGGCTGAAGCCGAAGGACTGGCAGCAGGAGCCTTCTTCTTTGAAGATGTGACATTGGCAAGATCACTTATCCCAAATTTGGAGGCAGATTTGACAGACCTGGCAGACTTTCCAGCACCTACACAATCAAAAAAACAAGATAAGTTGCTTTATTAATCAAACAATCCTACATTTAATTTATTTTCTATAAGGATACTTACTTGACATAGTGGCAGATGCAGAGGATACTTCTTGAGAATCTTGGACGGTGACTTGGAAACTTCTGATTTCAGGATTAAGCTTTTTAAAAGCTAGGACTCTCTCTTTTGCAGCAGGGCTTAATTTCAGACGAGCAATGGATATAGCTGCACAAAAGATAAAAAGAGATATTAGTGATCCTCATTATATGAGACAGGGCTGATAGTGATCCTTCGAGGATCCTCTATCCTACCATGAGTGGCCCATTCCTTGGGCAGATCCTTCCCATCTGGGATGGAATCCCTCCTAACAAAGAAAAAGCGACGCTTCCAGTTTGTATCGTTCTTAGTAACCTTGAAGACAGGGTGATCCTCCCCGGCTTTCCGTTTCAACAAATACCGGTGAGAACCAAAGGTGGTGAGATCGTAAAACTCAGCTGACTCCGCCATCCCCAGATCAATCCCTTCCTGCTCGATGATCCTCTCGAAGGTATACAGAACCCTCCAGATCATCGGCATAGCTTGGATATATGAGATGCCGGTTAAGGAAAAAAAAGATTGGGTGAACAATGGAAAAGGATATGAATACCCTATGGTAAATGGAGTAGCAGGAAAAGCCACCCAGGTATCCGAAACAGAGTCACTCAGAGCGGTAGGTGTGAAGGACTTGAAAACAGCATTCGCCGGAAAGCAATGACGAATTCTGTCTATGTAAACATCAGTGAAGCAACACCTCTCCGTAGGAGAATCCTTGATAATCCCCTGGCTTTTTAAGGGACTATCCTTCTTGGAATCCTTGTGTGGAGAATTCCGGAGCAACATGTTTGTGACGAGACGGAAACAGAGTAGAAGCAGAAAACAGAGCAAAGAGATAAGAAAGAGAGAAAGAGAAGAATACCTGATCAATCTTCGGTGCAGAATATAAAGGGAGTGTATCTTGAATTTAAATGCAAAATGATCCTAACCCTATCTCCTATTTATAATCATGATTTGCAGGGATTGTCACATCCATGACGTAATGATCGCAACGGCTAGTTCAATATTAACGGCTAGTTATTCGGAGTTGTCCGTTGGAGATAAGATCAAAACAAAATATAACTCGTCTATTTACAATTAACTCCTTATATTTTGGGGGCAATTGTTAGGGCTGGATTTTTATTATAGGTGATCCTTACACGTGATCCTAACCAGTGATCCTTGTTTCTTTGGCAGGCAGTGATCCTCAGCAGGACTTCAGGATCAGGATCATGGGACATTATAGGATCCTCATACTAACGATCATCTTCGCTTAATGCAATGTTATTTTTGCAGGAATATCTAGCAGGATACGCTCTAAGCATCATGATCAAGGGACGCGTCTTCACAATTATGGCAAGAGCTTAATCGGAGATAGACGTTGCACAGGATATGGAAACATGGCTTGATTTATGGGCGGCAATTTAGGCTAGATTGTCTTTTATTTCCAAAGGGGTAATGAGCTGAATATTAGTTTAACTACCTAAAATAGGTCACCTACACACATATAAATACCACTCTTCCTCATTCGGAAGAACACACACAACATACAACGCAACTCTCACACACTTAGACACCAAAAGCAATAGTGATCCTTGTACTCAGCTCATTATCATCCAAAGTTGTAACCATTTTATTCTTATATTGAAGTTTGGTGATCGGTAGTTGCCATCACCCGAGGTTTTTTATGCCGGAGATCATATACTGATCAAGGGCTTTTTCCTCGTATAAATCATTGTGTCTTTGCATCTTTATCACGAAAGTGATCCTTTACTTTTATAATTAACCAAGCATCATACCCCAATTACATAAAGTTTGGTTACATTATCCTTGTGTGATTTTTGACCAAAACAATAATGGTTCCCAATTTATTGGGAGCAGGACTACTAACTTTTGTGACAGTTGGAGGATTAAGATGATAACATCAACACCAGTCCACCCACAAGCCAATGGCCAAGCAGAATCATCCAACAAGATCATTGGGAGCAGGACTACTAACTTTTCTGAAGAAGAAACTTGGATCCAAGAAGGGGAAATGGGCAGAAGAATTGCCTTATGTGCTTTGGGCTGACAGGACAACTCCCAAGAATGCTACTGGTCAAACACCCTTCTCCTTGGTGTTTGGGGCAGAAGCAGTGATCCCAACAGAAATGGTGGTTCCAACTGCTAGAACAAGTACCCGTGATCCTGAAGAGAATGCTGCAAACTTGGCTCAGGATTTGGATACTATTGAAGAAATCAGGGATCTGGCTAGGATAAGGATGGCTAGCTACCAACAAAGAATGGCTGGTGCTTATAACAAAAATGTCAGAATAAGGAAATTCCAAGTGGGGGATATGGTATTGAGAAAAGCATTCCAAAATACCATCAAGTCGAGGCTCATGATGGAAACGAGGGGTGGCGGAGCACCCCGATAATGATAGCTGCAGTTTTGAGTTCTCAAAACAACAAGATCGACCTTTTGAGATTAAAAAGCAATGGTTTAGCATTTATTTTTTATGTCTCAAAACCGCCTTTCTTTGTCTTTTGTGTTTTCTTTCCTTGTGATTAGTTGCTTGTTGAGGGAACAAAAGAATTCTATGACCATCTTGACTTAAGACAAAATGATTTCTTTCAAGATCAATATAGGGTACCATTTGAGACCAGTGAACAACTGTTTTAAAAGGCCGTAAATCATCAATAAGAAAGGAGTTACATCATAATTCAATACCGAACCCGGACCACAAAACAATGCTCTCGTTGAGCGAGGGCCTGCACTCACACCCACAATATCACCACGCACCCTACAAGGGAGAGAAGCAAGCCCGATTCACTAGCCTAGCCCGGGTACATCACTTCCTATAGTGGAATTGAAGGAAAGCGGCAGCTAATTGAATGAGTTATGCCGCACATGATTCATCTTCAACCGAGATTACATCACATCAATGAAGGAATGCAAGTAAGATCAGAAAGTCCATCATTAAGGCAAAGAATGCAATATCTTCGATTCAAAATTTACGATAGAATGTCAAAGGTATTAACCTTATAACTAATAGACAGTGCTGCTACAGGTTCACTTCTGTTATTGGAATGCCTCTTTGTCACAGAAAGAGAGGCCTACGAGAGGGGACTTTTTAAAAGGGAAGCCTATATCTACCGACCCTACTTCACTTCCAACTAGTGCATTGCCTCTTTATTAATGAAATGGAATTGGTAATCGCACATATGAGACTTCTTGTTCCCTCCTGCTGACGGGAAATTAGCACCAAAGTGGGAAGGTCCTTACTTGATTGAAGCTGAAACAGGAAAAGGGGCATATAGATTGCTAACCATGGAAGGAAATTTGTTACCTAGAGCCTGGAATGTTGTTCACTTAAAGAAATATTTCATGTGAACAGGATCCTCCTGGCACATATGATCCCTACATTGAAAGCATCCTCGAAGGATCCCGATAATGTCAATGATCCTTACTCTGTCCAGGTATCCTCAGCATATCATTAAGAATCTTCAAAAGCATCTCAGATCCTTGGGTTCAACCCCAGTTATCCTTGGGCTTGTCCCCAGTTTCCGCCTGTAGCGCACGATGATCCTGGTATAGTTCACGTCTTTGGGACCAGTACCCACTTTCGGGGCTGATAACCTCATCGTACTGGCTATACCTAGGATCCTACGTATAATGGTAAACGTACCATACATCCGTTCCTAAGGTTTCTAACGTTTTCACGTTAGCTAAGGTTTTGGCATTTTCATGTCACTAAGTTTGGATAGTCGCCAGTAAGGGCCATACTCCAGTTTACATACGATCCTTGGGCTTGTCCCCAGTTATCCTTCGGGCTTGTCCCCAGTGATCCTATGGGCTTGTCCCCAGTTATCCTTTGGGCTTGTCCCCAATTACTAACTTATCCTTTATATTGGCTTAGTCCCAAGTTATATTCCATTTTTTCAGGTTTTCGAAGTTAAACAATTAAGGATCCTTAATCCTTATTATCCATTAAAGTTTTACTTATGGTTATCCTGATTAAAGGTTAGGATCCTAACTTGGATCCTCAGGTATGATCCTTAACTATTTTTAATTTCATTCATTATTCATTTGAATAACCCTTAGACCTTGACAACTGAACCTATGATTCTTAAAATAAACTACCTTGAAAATTTTCGATTATAGGATATTTGATCCAGGATCATATCCTAAACTTCTTAAACATAATTTGCTTAACTTTTCTTACTCAAATAAATACATTTCTAAATAAGCAGAAAATAAGAGGATAAACAAAGGATAACAACACGAGATAAGCCAAAAAGATTAGAGTTATTTTATTAACAAAGGATTTTAAACCCTTCAAAGTTGTCAAAATTGCCAACCCACGTTTCTACCAGCAAAACGTGGCCGGTCCACATGGGTTGGCAAAGGGTGTCCATTGTTTGTGCGGTCATAGCATGCAGGTAAATAAAAAGCGGCAGGATCACAAAAGCTTCATCCCCCAAACAGAGGATCCCTCCACCATTTGCAATCCTACCTATTGTCTGAAGGATCCTGGATCCTTGATCCTAAAAACTATTGTTTAAGTTACACACCATCATTGTTTAAAACATCACAACCACAAAAGAAACCACTACCAAAATTAAAAAATTGGGCTCCGGCTATGTCTAGAAGTTTCCTTCATCGCCCAATTCTGCAGCTCAAACCTTCGCTGCACCATCATCACCAGCTCCACTTGCTTCCCCCTGATCCTTGCCAGCATCACCTCCTTCAAGCATTGGGATCTCCTCAGCCTCCTCATCATCCTCCAACTCTGCCAGCCTCGCCTTCCAGCCCTCCACGTCCCATGTGCTCTTGTCGAAGGAAGGATCCTGAGCCTCCGCAGCCATCTGCAGCTGGATCTTATACATGGTTATCGCAGCAGAGACCTTGGCATCCTGGGTAATGTCATGCTTCTCATAATCAAAATTGATCAGCATCCTGGCAGCTTTATCCTTGGTGGCCCGGAGCTCCTTCTCAAGATCAGCAATCTTGAGATCCTTCAGCACACCCATCTGTTGGAGGTCAGCAATTTGGCGATCCTGATCCCCGACGTGGCCAACATAAGTTTCTATTTCAGCAAATTTCTGCAAGGAAAACAAGGCATAACGTCAGAAACAAGTGATCCTCAAAATTGTCAGGATAACGAACAGGGGCAGCGATCCTTACCTCATTGAAGTAGTCCAGAAACTGTTGGCAGAGCAGGGGAAATCCTTGAAGATCCTCAGAGGCCTTTCTCTTCTTTCCTTTACCCCTAATAGGTGCTTTAGGGGCTGAAGCGGTTGGACTGGCAGCAGGGGTCTTCTTCCTTGCAGATTTAACATTAGCAAGATCATCAATGCCAAACTTGGAGGCAGATTTAGCAGATTTTCCTGCACCTACACAACCAAAATAAGATAAGTATTCAAAACTGATTTAGAAATCCTACGTAAAACTACTTTTTAAATGAGGATACTTACTCGACATTGTGGCAGATGCGGAAGATACTTCCTGTGAATCTTGGGTGGCAACTTGAAAACTTCTTGTCTCCGGATCAAGCTTCTTGAAGGCCAAAAGCCTCTCTTTTGCAGCAGGTGTCAGCTTCAGATGAGAGATGGAGATGGCTGCACAATAAACAAAAAACAAAGAAAATATTAGTGATCCTCATCCTAAGGAACAAATCTGATGGTGATCCTTCTAGGATCCTCTATCCTACCATGAGTAGCCCACTCCTTGGGGAGATCCTTCCCATCAGGGATGGTATCCCTCCTAACAAAGAAGAACCGTCGCTTCCAATTCGTGTCATTCTTGGTGACCTTGAGAACAGGGTGATCCTCTCCGGCTTTCTGTTTAAACAAATATCGACAGGATCCAAACGTTGTGAGATCATACATCTCAGCCAGCTCCGCCATTCCTAAATCAATCCCTTCCTGCTCAATGATCCTTTCAAGGGTATATAAAACCCTCCAGATCATTGGCATGGCCTGGATATAGGAGATGCCGGTGAGGGAAAAGAAGGACTGGGTGAATTGAGGAAAAGGATACGAATATCCTATTAAGAACGGAGTAACGGGAAAGGCTACCCAAGTATCAGAAATAAAGTCACTCAAAGCAGTGGGAGTGAGGGACTTGAAGATGGTGTTCGCCGGAAAACAATGACGGATTCTATCAACCTGAGGATCAGTAAAACAGCACCTCTCGGTGGGAGAGTCTTTGATGATCCCTTGACCTTTCAAGGGACTGTTCTTCTCAGGATCCTTATGAGGGGAATTCCGGAGCAACATATTTGCAGAAGACTGGAAAGAGACAGAGAAACAGAGTAAGAGAAGGAAGAAAAGAGGAGAATACCTGATCAATCTTCGGACGAGATTATAAAGGGAGTTTCTCTTGAATTTAAATGCAAATTGATCCTATCTCTATCTCCTATTTATAATGATGATCTGCAGGGTTGTCACTTCTGTGAGGTAAGAATTGCAACGGCTAGTCCGACTTCAACGGCTAGTTATCCGATTA
The DNA here is from genome assembly GCF_002127325.2 of Helianthus annuus. NCBI lineage: Eukaryota > Viridiplantae > Streptophyta > Magnoliopsida > Asterales > Asteraceae > Helianthus > Helianthus annuus. Next base: position 136,202,862 of record NC_035449.2, on the reverse strand, counting down.
ACTTGTTGCGGATAAGATCAAGCAAAATATAACTCATATATTTACAATATTACTCCTTATATTTTGGGGGCAATTGTTAGGGCTGGATTTTTATGACATATGATCCTTACATGTGATCCTAACCAGTGATCCTTATTTCTTTGGCAGATAGTGATCCTCAGAAGAGTTCCAGGATCAGGATCACGGACCATCATAGGGATCCTCATGCTAACAGTTGTTTTCATTGGATTTAATGTTATCTTGCAGGAATGTCTAGCAGGATCCGCTCTTAGCAACGTAATCAAGGGACTCGTCTTTACAACTTTGGCATATGCTTAATCAGAGATGAACGTTTTAGAGGATATGGAAACTCTGCATGATTTAAGGGCGATAATTTAGGTTAGATTTACTTTTATTCCTAAAGGGGTAATGAGCTGATAGTTAGTCTATTTACCTAAAATAGGGCTACTCACACTTGTATATATAGCACTCTTCCACATTCGGAAGACATACAACACATTCCTCACACGCTTAGACACAATACTATAGTGATCCTTGTACTCAGCTTGTTACCATCCGAAGTTGTAATCATTATTTGTTATATTGAAGTTTGGTGATCGGTAGTTGCCATCACCCGAGGTTTTTTATGCCGGAGATCATTCATTGATCAAGGGCTTTTTCCTCGTATAAATCCTTGTGTCACTTGCGTATTTCATACTAAAGTGATCCTTTACTTTTTCATCAAACCAAGCATCATTCCCCGTTTACATAGAGTTTGGTTGCATTATCCTTGTGTGATTTTTTGACCAAAACAAATATCATCCAGCTTGATGTTCTTAAGAAGATGAACATCCCTGAATCCGATATCATACCAAGATCCTCTGTGCTCGTGGGATTCAGTGGAGAGACTAAGAATACTCTGGGGGACATTAAACTCCCAATTTATATTGAAGGGTTGCATTCTTACCAAAAGTTTTATGTTATTGACTGTTTATCTTGTTGTAATGTTATCCTTGGCAGGCCTTGGATACATGATATGAAGGCAGTCCCATCCACCTATCATCAATGTGTGAAGCTTCCTAGTCCTTGGGGAATAGGGAAGATTGATAGTAATCAACAGGAGGCTAAGAACTGCTACACCTCATCAATGAAACCAGCCTCAAAGTCAAGGGAGCAATAGCAATTAAAGCATCCTCCAAGGGATGTCTTGGAGGCAAGAGAGCAGGATGTAGTAGAAATCCTTATGGATCCTGGTGATCCTGAATCCAAAGTTTACATAGGATCAGGGATCCTGGGCGAAATGAAGGAAGACCTCATATCCTTCCTCAAAAGGAGGAAAACTACCTTTGCATGGAAACATGAAGACATGACTGGTATATCTAAAGATATAATCACTCACAAACTTGGCATTGACAGGTCCTTCAAACCAATCCATCAAAAGAGGAGGAAGTTTGCACCAGAAAGAAATGCCATTATCCAGGAGGAGGTAGAAAAATTACTCCGAGCAGGTATGATTAGAGAGGTCAAGTATCCAATATGGTTGGCCAATGTGGTTGTTGTTCAAAAGAAAAATGGAAAGTGGAGGGTATGTGTCGATTTCACTGATTTAAATAAGGCATGTCCCAAGGATCCTTTCCCATTACCCCACATTGACTCCATGGTGGATGCAACCGCGGGTCATGAACTATTAACTTTTATGGATGCTTCATCTGGATTTCAACAAATTCAGATGGAACCATCTGATCAAGAGGATACAGCCTTTATGACTCCAACTGGTATATACTGTTATATTGCTATGCCATTTGGACTAAGAAATGCAGGTGCAACTTATCAAAGGCTAGTGAATATGATGTTCAAGGATCAGATTGGACACACTATGGAAGTTTATATAGACGATATGGTGGTAAAATCCAAAAAGGCTGAGGATCACCTAAGGGACTTGGAGGAAGCATTCAATATCCTTGACAATATAACATGAAACTTAATCCTTCAAAATGTCACTTTAGTGTTAAGCAGGTAAATTCTTAGGATATATGGTGACAAAGAGAGGCATTGAAGCCAGTCCAGAACAAATCAAAGCTATAGTAAACATCAAGTCCCCTGCCAATGCTAAAGATGTTCAGAGATTAACAGGCAGGATTGCAGCTTTAAACAGATTCATATCCAAATCCTCAGAAAAGTGCAAGGAATTCTATGATATCCTAAGGAAGAACAAGAAATTCGAGTGGACTGAGAAGCATGAAAGTGCCCTAAGAGCTCTTAAGGATTACCTATCCTCGGCCCCGGCCTTGATGAAACCAGAAAAAGGAGATGTGTTATCCTTATATCTTGCGGTATCCTCAAAAGCAGTAAGTGCCGTCCTTGTTAAGGATCACGAAGGTACACAACATCCTGTCTATTATGTAAGTAAGAGTTTACTTGATGCTGAATCCAGGTATTCACACCTAGAAAAACTTATCCTTGCATTAATTATGGCATCTACTAAATTGAGACATTATTTTGAAACTCATGCCATTATTGTTAAAACTAATTTTCCAATTAAGAATGTTCTCAGGAAACCTGAAATGTCAGGGAGGATGGCTAAGTGGGCAGTGAAGCTTAGTGCTTATGATATAAGTTATGAGCCTAGGACAGCCATTAAATCCCAAGCATTAGCTGACTTTGTGGCAGATTTCAGTAGTGATTTGCAAAAGGAAGCTGAATTAGAAGTCCAGCAGCTAGAGGAGACCAAGGATCCTTGGATACTCTATACTGATGGATCCTCAAATGTCAAAGGAACAGGGCTTGGAATACTACTAAAATCGCCACAGGGGGACATAATACCCCACTATATAGCTGGTGAGTTCCAAACTACTAACAATGAGGCTGAATATGAAGCCTTGATAGCTGGTTTGCAAATCGCTAAGCATATGAGGATCAGGTATCTTGAGGTACATGTAGATTCATTATTAATCACTAATCACTTTAATGGATCCTATGCTGTTAAAGGTGAAAAGCTAACCAAATATTTGGAGATAGTCAAAGAATTGGCACTCTCTTTTGTTTCCTTTAGTTTGACACAGGTACCAAGGGAAGAAAATACAGAAGCTGATGCATTGGCCAATCTAGGATCATCTTTGAAGATCCCGGAGGATATAAGTATCCCCATTATCCATATCCTGACCCCTGCCATTGAGGATCATGTGGCTATGGAGATAGGAGAGGATTCTGCAATCATCCCTAGTGATGACACTCAATGTCATTCAGGATCATGGATTCTCCCAATCATGAGATACTTACAACATGGAGAGATTCCTACAGGAGAAAACCCTAGGGCTTTCAAAATCAAGGTATCTCAATTCACAATATTGAATAATATGTTATATAAACGATCTCTTGCAGGACCATACTTAAGATGCATTAAGGATCCTGAAATCCAAGAAGTCCTAAAGGATTTCCATGAAGGAGATTGTGGAAACCACACTGGGGGCAGGGCATTATTCTCAAGGATCCTGAGGACCGGATACTATTGGCCAACTATGAAGAGGGATGCTGTGGAGTATGCTAAGAAGTGTGATCCTTGTCAAAGACACAGCAATATCCTTCATCAACCAGCTGAATTTTTGCAACCTATATCCTCCTCTTGGCCATTTATGAGATGGGGTATGGATATAGTTGGTAAGCTCCCTAAGGCACCTGGTGGGAAAGTGTTCATGCTCGCTATGACTGATTACTTCTCCAAGTGGATAGAGGCTGAAGCTTTTGCCCAAGTCAGAGAAAAGGAAGTTATATCCTTTATTAAAAGAAATATTATAACTAGATTTGGTATTCCTTCTGAAATATTATATGTGATAATGGTTCCCAATTTATTGGGGGCAGAACTACTAACTTTTGTGACAGCTGGGGGATTAAGATAATAACATCAACACCAGTCCACCCACAAGCTAATGGTCAAGCAGAATCATCCAATAAGATCATCATCAACAATTTGAAGAAGAAGCTTGGATCCAAGAAAGGGAAATGGGCAGAGGAACTACCTTATGTGCTTTGGGCTGATAGGACAACTCCTAAGAATGTTACAGGCCAAACTCCATTCTCTTTGGTATTTGGGGCAGAATCAGTGATCCCTACAGAAATGGTGGTTCCAACTGCTAGAACAAGTATTCGTGATCCTGAGGAAAATGATGAGAACTTGGTTCAAGACCTGGATACTGTTAGGGCTGGATTTTTATAATACATGATCCTAACATGTGATCCTAACCAGTGCTCCTTGTTTCTTTGGCAGATAGTGATCCTCAGCAGAGTTCCAGGATCAGGATCACGGACCATCATAGGATCCTCATGATAACAGTTGCTTTCATTGAACTTAATGTCATTTTGCAGGAATGTCTAGCAGGATCCGCTCTTAGCATCCCAATCAAGGGACGCGTCTTTACAACTTTGGCATATGCTTAATCAGAGATGAACGTTGTGAAGGATATGGAAACTTGGCATGATTTAAGGGCGATAATTTAGGCTAGATTTACTTTTATTTCTAAAGGGGTAATGAGCTGATTATTAGTCTTTTTACCTAAAATAGGCCACCTACACTTGTATATATAACACTCTTCCCCATTCGGAAGACACACAACACAATTCTCACACGCTTAGACACTCGAAACTATAGTGATCCTTGTACTCAGCTCATTATCATCCGAAGTTGTAACCATTTTTCTTATATTAAAATTTGGTGATCGGTAGTTGCCATCACCCGAGGTTTTTTATGTCGGAGATCATACATTGATCAAGGGCTTTTTCCTCGTATAAATCCTTGTGTCACTTGCATATTTCTTACTAAAGTGATCCTTTACTTTTTCAACAAACCAAGCATCATTCCCCGTTTACTTAGAGTTTGGTTGCATTATCCTTGTGAGATTTTTGACCAAAGCAGTTTGGCGCCCACCGTGGGGCAATTTGTGCTTCATTCATAAGAAAACTTTCTGTTCGAAATCATTTCAAAGAGTTACATGGCTTCATCATTGAAGAATACATCCACAGCGATGTCGGCAGTCAATTCATCTACTGGCATTCCACCTTTGCCTCCACCACCAGCTGGATCTCAGAAAAATGCTGAGAAGAGACCGACTTCTATCTCCTCTAAACCATCATCTTCTGCTCTAACTTCTTCTGTTCCCAGTACTAGTGATATATTTACTTTGATTTTGCAGATGAGGGATCGTATGCAGCAGCAGGATGAAACTAATGACAGGATCCTCAGAGAAATCGGAGATCTCAAAAGGCAAAAGAAAACGGCAGAGGATCATTCCCCACTAATGCCCAAATCTTTGAATTTTGATACTCCAATGATTACTTCTCAGCCATCAGAGGTCCCAGACATTCAATATATGGGTGGATCAAGAGGAGTGCATTTCAGCCCAGCAACAATGACTCAGGCATCAGGATCATATTTCCAACCGGCGGGATCCTACGCCCAGCATTTGGGATCCTTCATGAGCTTAGGATCCTCCTTAGTCCCAGGATCATCCCAGGTTCAAGGATCCTCCTTCGTTCCGGGAACATCCCAGGTTCAAGGATCCTCCTTTGTTCCAGGATCATCCCAGGTTCAAGGATCCTCCTTCGTTCCGGGAACATCCCAGGTTCAAGGATCCTCCTTCGTTCCGGGAACATCCCAGGTTCAAGGATCCTCCTTTGTTCCAGGATCATCCCAGGTTCAAGGATCCTCCTTCGTCCCAGGATCATTCCAGATTCAAGAATCCCTACAGATACCAGGATCCTTGAAGAATTTGCAAACAGGAAGCCTAGATGTCCATCAAGGAGATTTTATTCCAATGCAGACCATTGCTTCCACTGGTCCATCCATTATCCCATAATCCCAGCAATATGGATTCACACCCAATGTTCCTAACATGAACCCGATGGGAGGTAACACCTTAAATAATTATCTTACCACTAACCATCGATTCGTGCAGGATACAGGTATCAATCATGCTATGGCCAGGGAGTTACAGAAGCTGAAGGATATGATCTCAAGTGTTCCAGGGGTAGTCAAGCCTATCCCGGAAATTGCAGATGGAAGCCATAAGGTATCTCGTTTTGCACCACCAATTTGCGATGCAGAGGTACCCAAAAGGTTCCATATCCCTACTATGAAGCTGTATGATGGTACAACGGATCCTGAGGAGCACATAGCACAATACAGGGAGAGGATGGAGATCAATCCAATCCCAGAAAAGTTAAAGGAAGCATGCCTATGTAAAGGATTTGGATCCACCCTTACTGGATCAGCTCTTAAATGGCTGCTAAGTCTTCCCCCTTACTCTATCACTTCATTTGCTAATTTAGTTAATTTATTCAATAACCAATTCTCTTGTAGTAGAAAATTTGAAAGATTAACTAGTGATTTATATAGGGTAACTCAAAGTCATAATGAATCATTAAGGGATTATATAACTAAATTCAGTAAAGAATCCTTGGACATTCCCAACTTGGATATGGCCACGGCTGTTGAGGCCTTCAAAATGGGACTGCTTAAGGATTCATTGTTCTATGATGATCTTGTTATGACACCATGCAGGAACCTAGATGAAGTAAGAACTCGGGCACTCAGGTTCATCCGGCGAGAGGATGACAAGAGGATCCAGGAGAGGCAAGTAGGATCCTCAAAACAGGAAAAACAAGGTTCCTCTTTCAAGAACAATAAGTTCAAATCCTACCATAGAAATGACAACCAGAACGTGCATGCTGTTGACCAAGAAGAGGATGATGAGGATTATCCTCCGATTTCTGAATATTGTTTTTCTGTTGACAATCATGAACTAATCCTTGCAATGCAGAATCTAGGAGAAAAAGCCAGATGGCCCAGAAAGAATGACAAACCATCCGAGACTAAAGACAAGTCAAAGTGGTGTGCATACCACGAGGATTTCGGGCATCTAACTGAAGAATGCATAGCATTAAGAAAAGAAATTGGATATCTGTTAAGCAAGGGGCATCTAAAAGAATTGTTGGGAAGAAAAAAGCAAAGGACTCAGGATCCTGAAAGGATCCCTGAAAAGGCTCCAGCCCCTCCGGCGAATGCACAAGTGATCAACTTTATTTCCGGAGGATCAGATATTTGTGGTACATCCTTCTCGGCGGCCAAAAGGCATGCAAAGGAAGCAAAAATGGATAATGGAGAAAGACCTATTCGAACATCAAGTGTCTCGGAAGGAAAGACAATAACGTTTGATGAGGATGATCGCATTAACATCCAGGATCCTCATCATGATAGTTTAGTTATTACTCTCTTTATTTCTAACCATTTTGTCCGCAGGATCCTTATCGACGGAGGAAGCTCAGTAAACATTATCCAGCTTGATGTTCTAAAGAAAATGGGTATCCCAGAATCAGACATCACACCAAGATCCTCCGTGCTTGTGGGATTCAGTGGAGAAACGAAGAAAACTCTGGGGGACATCAAACTCCCAATCTACGTGGAAGGATTACATAATTATCAAAAATTTTGTGTTATTGATTGTTTATCTTGTTGCAATGTTATCCTTGGCAGGCCCTGGATACATGATATGAAAGCAGTCCCATCTACCTACCATCAATGTGTGAAACTCCCTAGCCCATGGGGGATAATCAAGATCGACAGTGACCAGCAAGAGGCTAAGGATTGCTATACCTCATCCATGAAACCAACCTCGAAGCCAAGGGAGCAATAGCAATTACAGTATCCTCCAAGGAGTGTCTTGGAGGCAAGGGAACAGGATGTGGACGAAATCCTTTTGGATCCTAGTGATCCTGAATAAAAAATCTATATCGGATCAGGGATCCTTGGCGAGTTGAAAGAAGACATAATATCCTTCCTCAAAAGAAGAAAATCTACCTTTACATGGAAACATGAAGATATGACAGGTATATCTAAGGATATTATCACTCATAAACATGGCATTGACAGGTCGATCAAACCAATCCATCAAAAAAGGAGGAAGTTTGCACCAGAAAGGAATGCCATTATCCAGGAAGAAGTAGAGAGACTACTTCGAGCAGGTATGATCAGAGAGGTAAAATATCCAAAATGGCTAGCCAATGTGGTTGTTGTTCAAAAGAAAAATGGAAAGTGGAGGGTATGTGTCGATTTCACTGATTTAAATAAGGCATGTCCCAAGGATCCTTTCCCATTACCTCACATTGACTCCATGGTGGATGCAACGGCGTGTCATGAACTGTTAACCTTTATGGATGCATCATCTGGATTCCAACAAATTCAGATGGAACCATCTGACCAAGAGGATACGGCCTTTATGACCCGAACCGGTTTATATTGTTATATTGCTATGCCTTTTGGATTAAGAAATGCAGGTGCAACATATCAAAGGCTGGTGAATATGATGTTCAAAGATCAAATTGGACAAACTATGGAAGTATACATAGACGATATGGTGGTGAAATCCAAAAAAGCTGAGGATCACCTAAGGGACTTGGAGGAAGCATTTGATATCCTTGATAATTATAACATGAAGCTTAATCCTTCAAAATGTCACTTTGGTGTTAAAGCAGGTAAATTCTTAGGATATATGGTAACTCAGAGGAGCATCGAAGCAAGCCCGGAGCAAATTAAAGCACTAGTGAATATCAAGTCCCCTGCCAATGCTAAGGATGTGCAAAGGCTAACAGGCAGGATAGCAGCTCTAAACAGGTTCATATCAAAATCCTCAGAAAGATGTAAAGAATTTTACGATATCTTAAGGAAAAACAAGAAGTTTGAATGGACTGAAAAACACGAGAATGCTTTACAAGCCCTTAAAGAATATATGTCCTCAGCACCAACATTAATGAAACCCGGAAAAGGAGATGTGTTATCCTTATACCTGGCGGTATCCTCAACCGCTGTAAGTGCTGTCCTTGTTAAGGATCACGAAGGTACACAACATCCTATTTACTATGTAAGTAAGAGTTTACTTGATGCAGAATCCAGGTACTCACACCTTGAGAAACTTATTCTCGCATTAATTATGGCATCAACTAAGTTAAGACATTATTTTGAAACCCACACTATTGTTGTTAGAACTAATTTTCCAATCAAGAATGTCCTCAGGAAACCAGAGATGTCCGGAAGAATGGCTAAGTGGGCAGTAAAGCTTAGTGCCCATGATATAAGATATGAGCCTAGAACAGCCATTAAATCCCAAGCACTAGCTGACTTTGTGGCTGATTTCAGTAGTGATCTACAAAAAGAAGCAGAATTGGAAGTCCAGCAGCTGGATGAGACCAAGGATCCTTGGATACTACACACTGATGGATCCTCAAATGTCAAGGGCACAGGGCTCGGGATACTACTAAAATCGCCACAGGGGGACATAATACCCCACTCTATAGCCTGTGAGTTCCAAGCAACCAACAATGAGGCTGAATATGAAGCCTTAATTGCTGGTTTACAAATTGCTAAGGATATGGGGGTCAGATACCTTAAAGTATACGTAGACTCATTACTAATCACTAATCACTTTAATGGATCCTATGCTGTTAAAGGAGAAAAACTAACCAAATATTTAGAGATAGTCAAAGAATTGGCACTCTCTTTTGTTTCCTTCAGTTTAACACAGGTACCAAGGGAGGAAAACACAGAAGCTGATGCATTGGCCAACCTAGGATCATCCTTGAAGATTCCAGAAGATATAAGTATCCCCATCATCCATATCCTGGTCCTGCTATTGAAAATCAGGTGGCCATGGAAATAGAAGAGGATACTGCAGTGATCCCTAGTGAAGAAGCTCAATCTTATTCAGGATCATGGATCTCACCAATCATGAGATACTTGCAACACAGGGAGATTCCTATGGGAGAAAATCCTAAAGCTTTCAGGATTAAGGTATCTCAATTCACAATCTTAAATAATATGCTATATAAACGATCTCTTGCAGGACCATATTTAAGATGTATTGAGGATCCTGAAATTCAAGAAGTGTTGAGAGACTTCCATGAAGGAGATTGTGGAAACCATACTGGGGGCAGGGCATTGTTCTCAAGGATCCTTAGAACAGGATACTACTGGCCAACTATGAAAAGGGATGCTGTAGAATATGCTAAGAAATGTGATCCTTGTCAAAGACACAACAATATCCTTCATCAGCCAGCTGAATTTTTGCATCCAATACCATCCTCTTGGCCATTCATGAGATGGGGAATGGATATAGTTGGCAAGCTCCCTAAAGCACCTGGTGGAAAAGTATTTATGCTTGCCATGACCGACTACTTCTCCAAGTGGATAGAAGCTGAAGCTTTTGCTCAAGTCAGAGAAAAGGAAGTTATATCCTTTATTAAGAGAAACATTATAACCAGATTTGGCATTCCCTCTGAAATTATATGTGATAATGGTTCCCAATTCATTGGGAGCAGAACCACTAACTTTTGTGACAGTTGGGGAATTAAGATGATAACGTCAACACCAGTCCATCCACAAGCCAATGGTCAAGCAGAATCATCCAACAAGATCATCATCAACAACCTGAAGAAGAAATTAGGATCCAAGAAGGGGAAATGGGCAGAGGAATTTCCTTATGTGTTGTGGGCTGATAGGACAACTCCCAAGAATGCCACTTGTCAAACACCCTTCTCTTTAGTATTTGGGGCAGAAGCAGTGATCCCAACAGAAATGGTGATTCCAACTGCTAGAACAAGTACTCGTGATCCTGAAGAAAATGCTGCAAACCTAGCTCAAGACTTGGATACTATTAAGGAAATCAGGGATCTGGCTAGGATAAGGATGGCAAGCTACCAACAAAGAATGGCTGGTGCCTACAACAAAAATGTCAGGATAAGAAAGTTCCAAGTCGGGGATATGGTGTTGAGAAAAGACACCATCAATCCTGCTGACGGAAAATTGGCACCAAAATGGGAAGGCCCTTACTTGATTGAAGCCGAAGCAGGAAAGGGGGCATACAGATTGCTAAGCATGGAAGGAAATTTGTTACCAAGAGCCTGGAATGCTATTCACTTAAAGAAGTATTTCATGTGAACAGGATCCTCCAAGCATATGATCCTTACATTGGAAGCATCCTCGAAGGATCCCGGCGACATCAGTGATCCTTACTCTGGTAAAGTCCTTATCTCAAAATTTTTCCGTTTCGTTATTTTTACCTAAGGATAAGGATCATGCATCCTTCATCCTCTTCTCACGAGAATTTGAGTTATGATAGTCCAGGTATCTTCAGCATATCGTTAAAGATCTTCAAAAGCACCACAGATCCTTGGGTTCAACCCCAGTTATCCTTGGGCTTGTCCCCAGTTTTCGCCAGTAGCGCACGATGATCCTGGTATAGTTCACGTCTTTGGGACCAGTACCCACTTTCGGGGCTGACAACCTCATCGTACTGGCTATACCTAGGATCCTACGTATAATGGTAGACGTACCATACATCCGTTCCTAAGGTTTCTAACGTTTTCACGTTAGCTAAGGTTTTGACATTTTCATGTCACCAAGCTTGGATAGTCGCAAGTAAGGGCCATACTCCAGTTTACATACGATCCTTGGGCTTGTCCCCAGTTATCCTTTGGGCTTGTCCCCAGTGATCCTTTGGGCTTGTCCCCAGTTATCGTTTGGGCATGTCCCCAGCTACTAATTTATCTTTTACATTGGCTTAGTCCCAAGTTATGTTCCATTTTTCAGGTCTTCGAAGTTAAACAAATAAGGATCGTTAATCCTTATTATCCGTTACAATTTCACTTATGATTATCTTGATTAAAGGTTAGGATCCTAACTTGGATTCTCAGGTATGATCCTTGACTATTTTGATTATACTTGAATAACCCTTACACTTTGACAACTAAACCTATGATCCTCGATCATAAACTATTTTTGAAAATTTTTCGATTACAGGATATTTGATCCAGGATCATATCCTAAAATGATTGAACATGATTTGCTTAACAATTGGAAAATAGAAGGATAAGCAAAGGATAACAACACGAGATAAACAAGAAAGATTAGAGTTATTTTATTAACAATGGATTTTAAACCCTTTCAAAAGTTGTCAAAATTGCCAACCCACGTTTCTACCAGCAAAACGTGGCCCGTCCACATGGGTTGGCAAAGGGTGTCCATTGTCTATGCGGTCATAGCAGGTGCAGGTAATTAAAAGCGGCAGGATCACAAAGGCTTCATCCCCCAAACAGAGGATCCCTCCACCATTTGCGATCCTACCTATTGTTCAAAGGATCCATGATCCTTAACCCTAAAAACTATTGTTTAAGTTACAGACCATAAATTGTTTCGAAACATCAACAACCACAAAAACCACTACCAAACTTAAAAAATTGGGCTCCGGCCTAGTCTCGAAATATCCATCATCGCCCAATCCTGCAGCTCAAACCTTCGCTGCACCATCACCACCAGCTCCACTTGCTTCCCCCTGATCCTTGCCAGCATCACCACCGTCAAGCATAGGGATCTCCTCGGCCTCATCATCATCCTCCAACTCTGCCAGCCTTGCCTTCCAGCCTTCCACGTCCCATGTGCCTTTGTCGAAGGAAGGATCCTGAGCCTCCGCAGCCATCTGCAGCTGGATCTTATACATGGTTATCGCAGCAGAGACCTTGGCATCCTGGGTAATGTCATGCTTCTCATAATCAAAATTGATCAGCATCCTGGCAGCTTCATCCTTTGTAGCCCGGAGTTCCTTCTCAAGATCAGCTATCTTGAGATCCTTCAACACGCCCATTTGTTGGAGGTCGGCGATTTGGCAATCCTGATCCTCGACGTGGCCAAGGTAGGTTTCTATTTCAGCAAGTTTCTGCAGAAAGGGAAAAAGGTAAGTTCAGGACCAGGTGATCCTCAAAGAAGCAGGATATACAGGCAGGATATTAAAGCAGGATATTCAAGTAGGATAACCAACAGGGGCAATGATCCTTACTTCATTAACATAATCAAGAAACTGCTGGCGGAGCAGGGGAAATCCTTGAAGATCCTCAGAAGCCTTTCTCTTCTTTCCCTTACCCCTAATAGGAGCTTTAGGGGCTGAAGCAGAGGGACTAGCAGCAAGGGTCTTCTTCCTTGTAGACTTGACATTGGCAAGCTCATCAATACCAAACTTGGAGGCAGACTTGACAGATTTCCCAGCGCCTACACAATCAAAACAAGATAAGTACCCTAATTAATTTAAAATCTTACATAGAACTGCTTTTTAAATAAAGATACTTACTTGACATTGTGGCAGATGCGGAGGATACTTCCTGTGAATCCTGGGTAGCAACTTGAAAACTTCTGATTTCAGGATCAAGCTTTCTGAAGGCTAGAACTCTCTCTCTTGCAGCAGGGGTCAACTTTAGATGAGCAACGGATATAGCTGCACAAAAGACAAAGAAGACATTAGTGATCCTCATCATAGGAAACAAGTCTGATGGTGATCCTTCCAGGATCCTCTATCCTACCATGAGTAGCCCACTCCTTGGGCATATCCTTCCCATTAGGGATGGTATCTCTCCTAACAAAGAAGAATCGTCGCTTCCAGTTCGTATCATTTTTGGTAACCTTAAGAACAGGGTGATCCTCCCCAGCTTTCCGTTTCAACAAATATCGACAGGATCCAAACGTTGTGAGATCATACATCTCAGCCAGCTCCGCCATTCCCAAATCAATCCCTTCTTGCTCAATGATCCTTTCCAGGGTATACAAAACCCTCCAGATCATCGGCATGGCTTGAATATAAGACATGCCGGTCAGGGAAAAGAAAGATTGGGTGAAAGCTGGAAAGGGATATGAATATCCTATGGTGAACGGAGTTGCAGGAAAAGCTACCCATGTGTCAGAAACAAAATCGCTTAAAGCAGTGGGAGTGAAAGACTTGAAGATAGCATCCACCGGAAAACAGTGACGGATCCTATCGATGTGAGCATCGGTGAAGCAGCACCTCTCGGTGGGAGAGTCTTTAATGATCCCTTGACCTTTCAAAGGGCTATTCTTCTTGTGATCCTTGTGAGGAGAATTCCGGAGCAACATATTCGCGGTGGAATGAAAAGAGAAAGAAAAACAGAGAAAGAGAAGGAAAGAAGAGAGGAAGAATACCTGATCGATCTTTTGGACGAGATTATAAAGGGAGTAGCTCTTGAATTTAAATGCAAATTGATCCTAACTCTATCTCCTATTTATAATGATGATCTGCAGGATTGTCACTTCAATGACGTAAGGGTTGCAACGGCTAGTCCGACTTTAACGGCTAGTTATCCGAGTCGTTCGTTGCAAGATCAAAGCAAAATATAACTCATTTATTTACAAAATCACTCCTTATATTTTGGGGGCAATTGTTAGGGCTGGATTTTTATAATACATGATCCTTACATGTGATCCTAACCAGTGATCCTTGTTTCTTTGGGAGATAGTGATCCTCAGCAGAGTTCCAGGATCAGGATCACGGACCATCATAGGATCCTCATGATAACAGTTGCTTTCATTGAACTTAATGTCATTTTGCAGGAATGTCTAGCAGGATCCGCTCTTAGCATCACAATCAAGGGACGCGTCTTTACAACTTTGGCATATGCTTAATCAGAGATGAACGTTGTGAAGGATATGGAAACTTGGCATGATTTAAGGGCGATAATTTAGGCTAGATTTACTTTTATTTCTAAAGGGGTAATGAGCTGATTATTAGTCTTTTTACCTAAAATAGGCCACCTACACTTGTATATATAACACTCTTCCCCATTCGGAAGACACACAACACAATTCTCACACGCTTAGACACTCGAAACTATAGTGATCCTTGTACTCAGCTCATTATCATCCGAAGTTGTAACCATTTTTCTTATATTAAAATTTGGTGATCGGTAGTTGCCATCACCCGAGGTTTTTTATGCCGGAGATCATACATTGATCAAGGGCTTTTTCCTCGTATAAATCCTTGTGTCACTTGCATATTTCTTACTAAAGTGATCCTTTACTTTTTCAACAAACCAAGCATCATTCCCCGTTTACTTAGAGTTTGGTTGCATTATCCTTGTGAGATTTTTGACTAAAACAGATACTACAGAAGAAATCAGGGATTTGGCAAGGATAAGGATGGCTAGTTATCAACAAAGGATGGCTGGTGCTTACAACAAAAATGTCAGGATCAGGAATTTCCAAATTGGTGGTATGGTGTTAAGGAAAGCATTTCAAAATACCACCAATCCTACTGATGGAAAGTTGGCACCAAAATGGGAAGGCCCTTACTTGATTGAAGCTGAGGCAGGAAAGGGGGCATATCGATTGCTAACAATGGAAGGTGATTTGCTACCTTGAGCCTGGAATGCTGTCCATTTGAAGAGATACTTTATGTGATCAGAATCCATGATCCTCACATCATAAGTATCTTTGAAGGATCCCTAGAGCACAGATGATCCTTATTTTGGTAACATTCTAATCTCAAACTATTTCATTTCCTTACTTTCTCACATAAGGATAAGGATCCTGCATCCTTTATCCACCTTTCACGTGATTCTGAGTTTTGAAGGTTCAGGTATCCTTAGCAAAAGGATGGTTATCCATAAAAGCAACCAGTTACTTGGGTTTGACCCCAGTTATTTGGGCTTGACCCCAGTTTCGCCAGTAGCACACGATGATCCTGGTATAGTTCATGGCAGTGGGACCAATACTCGCTTTAGGGGCTGATAATTCCATTGTACTGGCTATACCTAGGATCCTACGTATAGTGGTAGACGTACCATACATCCGTTCCTAAGGTTTCTAACGTTTTCACGTTAGCTAAGGCTTTGGCATTTTCATGCCACTAAGTTTGGATAATCGCCAGTTAGGGCCATACTCCAGTTTACACACGATCCTTGGGCTTGTCCCCAGTTATCCTTGGGCTTGTCCCCAGTTATCCTTTGGGCTTGTCCCCAGTTGCTAACTTTTATCTTATATTGGCTTAGTCCCAAGTTATGTTCTATTTCAGGTCTTTGAAGTTAAACAACCAAGGATCCTTGATCCTTACTTCTTACTAAGGTTTGTCTTATGGTTATCCTGGTTATAGTATTAAGGGTTAGGATCCTAACTTGGATCCTCAGGTATGATCCTTAACTATTTTGATTTTATTCATTGTTTATTTGAATAACCCTTGTACTTAGACAACTGAACTTATGATCCTTAAAATATACTACTTTTTGGAATTTTTCAACTATAGGATATTTGATCCTGGATCATATCCTAAATATTTTTTTATCTAATTTGTTCAACTTTTCTTATTCAGACAAGTGTATATCAAAACAATTGAAAATTAAAAGGATATACAAGGATAACAACACAGGAAATAGCCAAAAAGTTAAAAGTTTTATTTATCAACAAAAGTTTAAACCCCTTAAAGTTGTCAAAATTGCCAACCCACATTTCTACCAGCAAAACGTCGCCCGTCCACATGGGTTGGCAACGTGTGTCCATTGTTTATGCGGTTATAGCAAGTGCAGGAAATTAAAGGCGGCAGGATCACAATGGCTTCATCCCCCAAACAGAGGATCCCTCCACCATTTGTAATCCTACCTATTGTCCAAAGGATCCTAGATCCTTAGCCCTAAAACTATCGTTCAAGTACAGACCATAATTGTTTTAAAAAAGAACTACCACCAAACCTAAAAAATGGGCTCCGGCTATGTCTAGAAGTGTCCATCATTGCCCATTGTTGCAGCCTACACCTTCATTGCATCACCATCTCCAGCTCCACTAGCTTCACCACCATGATCCTTGCCACTGCCTCCAGCCTCGATCGTTAGGATCTCCTCAGCCTCCACCTCGTCGTCCAGCTCAGCCAGCCTTGCCTTCCACATCCCAGTTGCTCTTGTCGAAGTCAGGATCCTGAGCTTCCAAGGCCATCTGCAATTTGGTCTTGTACATAGCTATGGCAGCAGAGACTTTAGCATCCTGGGTGATCTCATGCTTCTCGTAATCAGCATTGATCAGAACCTTGGCCGTTTTAGCTTTGGCATTTTGGAGGTCTTTTTGGAGGTCGGCAATCTTAAGATCCTTGAGCAGTGCAACTTGTTGGAGGTCAGCAATCTTCCTGTCCTACTCCTCAACATTCCCCACGTAGTCTTCGATCTCAGCAAATTTCTGCAAAGAAGACAAAGCAGTTCAAGACCAGGTGATCCTCAAATAAGCTGGATACCTAAGCAGGGACAATGATCCTTACATCGTTAAAGTATTCAAGGAACTGGTGGCGGATCAGGGGCAAGCCTTGCAGATCCTCAGCTTTAGAGGCTTTTCTTTTCTTGCCACCCCTTCCTTTAGCGGGTGCCTTGGGGATCGAAGCAGTTGGGCTGGCAGGAAGCTTCTTCTTGGAGGATCGTACGTTGTCCAGATCGGTCACGCTGAACTTGAAGGAAGATTTTGAAGATTTTCCGGCACTTGCACATTCAAAGCAAGATAAGTATCCTTATCCTATTTCTATTTAACTATTTATTCAAGTTTTTAATTATACAAAAAGCAGGATACTTACTTGACATGGTGACTGCGCCTGAGGATACCTCTTGTGAATCCTGGGTGATTGTCTTGAATGATCTTGTTTCAGTACCAAGTCTTCTAAAGGCAACAAGCCTTTCCTCAGTGACAGGAGATGGTATGAGGTGTGAAACAGTGACAGCTGCATAACATAAAACAAAAGAGTGTTAGTTATCCTAATACAACGACAAGGTTATTTGGTGATCCTTCTCAGGATCCTCTATCCTACCATGGGTGGTCCACTTTCTTGGTAGATCCTTCCCGTTTGGGATAGAATCTCTCATGACAAAGAAAAAGCGTCGTTTCCAGTTTGTATCATTCTTGGTGGCTTTAAAAATGGGGTGTTCTTCACCGGGTTTTCGCTTGAAGAGATATCGGTGGGATCCAAACTTTGTGAGATCATACATCTCAGCCAACTCCGACCTTCCTAGATCAATCCCTTCCTGCTCGATGATCCTTTCAAGGATATATAAGACCCTCCAAATCATCGGCATAGCTTGGATGTAGGAGATGCCGGTGAGGGAGAAGAAGGATTGGGTAAAGGCTGGAAAAGGATAGGTGTATCCTATGGTGAATGGGGTAACAGGAAAGGCAATCCAAGTTTCAGAGATATAGTCACTCAAAGCAGTGGGATCAAAGTATTTGAAAATGGTGTTCACCGGGAAACAATAGCGAATTCTATCAATTTGTGGATCGGTGAAACAACATCGTTCTTTTGCTGAATATTTGATGATCCCTTGACTCTTCAAAGGGCTGTTCTTCTGGTGATCCTTGGCGGGAGAGTTTCAGAGCATCATTCTTTATGATGGTAAAGAAAGAAAAACAGAGTAAGAGAAGGAAGAAGAGGAAAAGAGATACCTGAATAAGTCTTCTGATGAGGATTTAAAGAGGAAACATTCGGATTTAAATGCCCTTTAGCTCTTATCTCTAACTGCCATTTATAATGATGATCTTGCACGATAAGTCACCTCAGTGACGTCAGGATTTCAACGGCTAGTTCGATCTTAATGGCTATATATCCGTTAGTTTGTTGCGGATAAGATCGATAAAATACAACTCGTTTATTTACATAATTACTCCTTATATTTTGGGGGCAATTGTTAGGGGAGGATTTCTTAATGACCCGTGATCCTCAAGTATTATCCTGTTTGGTGATCATTACTTCTGTGACAATTAGTAATCCTCAGAAGTGCTTCAGGATCAGGATCATGGATCATCCTAAGGATCCTTATACTAATGATTGTTCACTTTGAATTCGGTATTGTTTTGAATGAGTACCGGCTTGGACTTGGTCATGGCGATATTCCTGGAGTATATTCCCTTCAATTCTGCACGTGCTTGACCATTGTGAACGTTATGGAGAACGTGGGGAGAAGGCACGAAATGCGGACAGTTAGTTAGGCTAGATATTTTCTATTTTTAAAGGGGATAGCGAGCTATTTTTAGAACACTTGGCTATTTTTGGCTTCACACACACTCGTACAACTGCTCTCACCAGCTCTCGGCAAAATACTTAGCATTTTTCATACACTTTTACACAATACACTATAGTTATCCTTGTACTTAGCTCGCTATCATCCGAAGTTGTAAAAGAATTATTGTTTAATTTGAGTTGGTGATTAGTAGTTTCCATCACCCGAGGTTTTTTATGCCGGAGATCATTCAATTATCAAGGGCTTTTTCCTCGTATAAATCTTTGAGTCACTTGTGTAATTCATTTATGAGTGATCCTCATTGTTGTTTATCAATCCAAGCATCACACCCCGTAACAGAGAGTTTGGTTGCATTATCCTAGTCTGATTTTTGACCAAAACAATAACGGTTCTTACACTGTCAAAGGTGAAAAGCTAATCAAGTACTTAGAAATAGTCAGGAAACTGGCAAACTCTTTTGCTTTTTTCAGTCTGTCACAGGTACCCAGGGAAGAAAAATGCAGAAGCTGATGCTCTAGCCAATCTTGGATCATCACTGAAGATTCCAGAGGATGTGAAAATACTCATCATTCATGTCTTAGCCCCTGCTATTGAGGATCACATAGCTGTAGAGATAGCAGAAGATTCTGCAATTATACCTAGTGATGGTGCACAGTCAAATTCAGGATCATGGACCATTCCAGTCATGAGATATATACAACGTGGAGAGATTCCTACTGGAAAAAATCCTAGAGCTTTCAAATTCAAGGTATCTTAATTTACAATACTAAATAACATGTTATATAACGATCTCTTGCAGGTCCATATCTAAGGTGCATTGAGGATTCAGAAATTCAAGAAGTCTTAAAGGATTTTCACGAAGGAGATTGTGGAAACCACACTGGGGGCAGAGTACTGTTCTCAAGGACCCTTACAACAGGATACTATTGGCCTGCTATGAAGAACGATGCTGTGGATTATGCCAAGAAATGGGATCCTTGTCAAAGACACAGCAATATCCTTCATCGACAAAGAATGGCTGGAGCATACAAAAAGAATGTCAGGTCCCTACTTAATTGAAGCTGAAACAGGAAAGGGGGCATATCGTTTGTTGACAATGGATGGTGATCTCTTACCAAGAGCTTGGAATGTTGTTCATCTCAAAAAGTACTTTATGTAAGAAGGATTAGGGATCCTCAGTGATGCCAGTATTCTGATTAAGGATCCGGGATCCTAAAAGGATATATGATACTACATTTGGTAACACATTACTTTCATCTTCATTCATCTTATACTTATTACTTATCATAAGGCAAAGATGTTAAACGTTTAACATCTATTTTCATAAAGTTTAAGCTTTTGCAGAGTTGTTATCATTTTACAGAAGATCAAAGTGGTTGGCCAACTCTCCAAAGTTTATTTTTGCTTGTCCCCAGTTATTTCGGCCTGTCCCCAGTTTTGGGCTTGTCCCCAGTTTGGGCCTGTCCCCAGTTTCGCCAGTAGCGCACAATGATCCTGGTACAGTTCATGGCAATGGGACCAGTACTCTCTTTAGGGGGCTGACAATTTCATTATGCTGGCTGTATCCGGGATCCTACATATAATGGTAGACATACCATACATCCATTCCTAAGGTTTCTAACGTTTTCACGTTAGCTAAGGTTTCGGCATTTTCATGTCGCTCAAGTTTGGATAGTCGCCAGTGAGGGCCATACTCCAGTTTACACAAGTTTATTTGGGCTTGACCCCAGTTTACATCCGTTTATTTGGGCTTGTCCCCAGTTTGTTGGGCTTGTCCCCAGTTTATTTGGGCTTATCCCCAGTTTGTTGGGCTTGTCCCCAGTTTATGTGGGCTTGTCCCCTGTTTATTTGGGCTTGTCCCCAGTTTGTTGGGCTTGTCCCCAGTTTATGTGGGCTTGTCCCCAGTTTGTTGGCCTTGTCCCCAGTTTATGTGGGCTTGTCCCCAGTTTATTTGGGCTTGTCCCCAGTTATTATGGATTAATTCCTAATTATTTGGCTTGGTCCCAAGTTTGTTTTTCGTGCAGGATCCTGGAGCTCTAAAGTTATACAAGTTCTGACAATAAGGATCCTGGATCCTGGAAACTTTACTTTTCACACATTTTATCAGTATTAGTTTACAAGGATATATAATCCTAACTTGGATTCTCTGGTATGTTATATTCTAACTTTTTCTAAGCTGCAAGTTATCTCTTATCCTTTTTAGTTAAGGATCATTGATCCACATTTGTCCCAACACTTCAAGTTTTTTTTGTTAAAAGTTTAAAATTATCATCAGATTTCCAATAACTTTCCAGTTGTTTGGCGATGATATCTTTGGAAATAGAAAGCATACATGGAAAATAAAAAAGGGAAGAAACAACTACAGATGTAGCTAAAAAAGTTTAATGTTATTACCCATTCATTATGTATCAAAATCATCTGGCTTGGATTTCACCAACAAAACTGTGGACCGTCCGCCCAGGCCGGATAAGGCTATCTAACAGTTAAAGTGTCTGTGCAGAAATTAAAGTGCACGAAGGTTAACAGTGAACGGTGTAGAAGGATTCATTCTCCAAGAACAGAAGGATCTTCTTGTCTGTAAAGGCACTTGAGGAGTTATTTCTAACTCTATATTTTGCAATGATGATTATAGTAGGTCTTATCAGTGACGACAGGCAGTGTAACGACTAGTTACCAGCAGCAACAGCTAGTCCGCTTCTAACGGGAATATGACAGCTGTAAATCTTTATCACAACCGCCATATTGGGGGCAATTGTTAGGGCATGGATTTTGTGCTAAGGATCATCTATCCTGAGACTGGGCATGGATCACGGATCCTTAACGGATGATGCAGGGAGTCTGAGGATCCAGAGTCTGAGGATCCAGAGTCTAACGATCCCGGATCCTTAACAGAACTTATGATTTCTAACAATTGTCACGTTTTTAATGTTTATATGCAGGTAATGGACGTTGTGGACTAATTCTCAGCTAGAGTCTCGGGAATATTCCTTCAAGATGCCCCACATGTGCTATTTTTATGATTGTCATGGGGAGAAAACGTGGTCTTCCTTAATTTTAGGACTTGTTTGTTATTTCTAATTTAAGGGGTTGATCAAGTTTAGAGAATACATAAGGCAATAAGCAGAAAACACACACTTTCTCTCGTGAATATCAGCTCTCAAACACAGTCACACTTTAGAAAATATTGTACAACACTTGATCAACTTTCGAAGTTGTAAACTTTTACTTGTTTAATGCACTTGGTGATCGGTAGTTTCCATCACCCGAGGTTTTTTATGGCGGAGATCTTCTAAAGATCAAGGGCTTTTTCCTCGTATAAATCTCGGTGTTCATCGTTGATTTCATTTGCTATTCGATCATATATTTGTTCGATTAACCAAGCATCATACCTCACAAAATCAGATTTGGTTGCATTATCCTTGTGTGATTTTTGACCAAAACACACACTACCTCACTTAACTAATTTGATCACAAAATTACTTAGGTAATTTTTGACCAAAACAATTTGGTGCCCACCGTGGGGCAAGTGGTGCTATTTCTACGAAAAGCTTTTGCAAAATCATTACTTGGTTTTCTGTTTTCAAAACTTTTTTGCTACACTATTTTCAATAGCCTCAAGATCAAACATGAGCTCCTCTACCGTGTCTGCTACACCCTCTACAATAATTGGTTCGGTGCTTCCACCACCTCTGAGAACGCAAGCCTCTTCACAGCCTCATGATCTTTCAAGAAGAACCGAAACTCATGTGGCTCGGGATGTTATCCTCACTCAGAATGTTCAAGGATCTGCTGTCTCAGGGGGAACTCCTATTTTAGCTTCTAATGATGAAATTCTAACTTTGTTTGGTAGTATACAGGATTAGATGAAGCAACAGCAGGAGACCAACCAAATGCTGATGAGAGAGATACAACTCTTGAAATCCAGCTCGAGCAGGCCTGCTGAGGATACCGTCACTCCCTTGCAGCCCAGGGCTTTGAACTTCAGTTCGGCACTGTATACCGAGGATAACAGGGGCAATATTATGCCTAGCCATTCCCAGAGTCATATTCCTGAGATACCCTCTTCGGTTAGGGTGTCAACTATAAGAAGCTCAGGTTATACTTCAGGATATGGCCAGAATCCTCAGACTGGTAACGTGTCTAATAATACTAATACTCTTGTTACTAATGGTCTTGGATCATTGCAGGATGCAGGTATGACATCAGCATTCTCTAGGGAGCTTCAGAAATTGAAGGACATGATATCCAATGTACTTGGGGTGGTCCAGCCAATTCTAGAAGTGTGCAAGGATAGCCACATGATATCCCTGTTTGCATATTCTATTTGTGATGCTGAAATCCCAAAAAGATTTCAAACCCCCAACATGAAGCTCTATGACGGAACTACGGATCCTGAAGAGCATATTGCTCAGTATAGGGAAAGGATGGAAATTAACCCTATCCCTCCGGATCTCAAGGAAGCATGCCTCTGCAAGGGATTTGGCTCTACTCTTACAGGATCAGCCTTAACATGGCTCTTAAACGTTCCACCTCATTCAATTACATCATTTGCTCACTTAGTCAATTTATTTAATAGTTAATTTTCTTGCAGTCGAAGTTTTGAAAACTAACCAGTGATCTCTGCAGGATAACTCAAGGACCTCAGGAATCCTTAAGGGATTATGTGAACAAGTTTAGTAGGGAATCTCTGGATATCCCACATCTTGATGTTGCGACAGCTGTGCAGGCATTTAAAATGGAGTTGCAAAAAGATTCCCAATTTTATTAGGATCTTGTAATGAATCCTTGCAGGAACCTGGATGAGGCTCGAAATAGGGCTTTAAGATATATTCGACTGGAAGATGACAAAAAGATGCAAGAGAGGATGAATTCATCCTCAACTATGAATCAACTAACAGGAAGTCAGAATCCTCGTATAAACCATATCGCTCTAAGCCATATGGGAGGAATGACAGCAAGAAAGTGAATGTTGTTGAAGACGAGGATCCTGGGGAGTATCCTGAATTGTCAGAATATTGTTTTCTGTTAATATACCCAAACTAATGTATGCTATGCAGGGTTTAGGAGACAAAGCGAGGTGGCCCAGGAAGAACCAACAAAAAGCTGATTGGAAGGATAAATCCAAGTGGTGTGCCTTCCATTAGGATTTTGGACATGTTACGGAAGATTACATTGCTCTGAGGAAGGAAATAAGCTATCTCCTGAGCAAAGGATATCTAAAGGATCTTCTGGGAAGAAAGAAGAATAAGGGTCAGGATATTGAAAAGGATCCTGAACGAGCAGCATCACCTCCTGCGGATGCCAAGATAATTAACTTTATTTCAGGAGGATCTGATATCTGTGGAACCTCTTATTCTGCAGCAAAAAGACATGCAAAGGAGGCTAAGGCAGAAAGGTGAGATAAGCCAACCAAGATGACAACCCTCACAACCGATAAAGTGATAACGTTTGACAGTGATGACAAGGATATTGTCTAGGATCCCCATCTTGACGGTGTGGTAATAACTTTATATGTTGCTAATCACTTTGTGCGCAGGATACTGGTGGATAATGGCAGCTCTGTCAACATTGTTTAGCTAGAAATGTTAAAAAGGATGAATGTTTCCCCAATGGATATCACTTCAAATCTACTGTACTTTTCGGGTTCAGTGGAGAGGCCAGGAATACTGTGTGAGAAATAAAGCTACCGGTATATATTGAAGGAGTCAACTCAATGCAACGCTTTTGTGTCATGGACTCCTTATCCTGCTACAACATTATATTGGGCAGGCCATGGATCCATGATATGAATGCTGTATCATCAACTTATCATCAGTGTATCAAGATTCCTACCCCTTGGGGGGTTGTCAAGGTCAAAAATGATCAACAAGAAGCAAAGCAGTGCTATTCTTCTTCAATGAAATCCTCAACAAAGCCCAAAGAAGGATAGCAATTAAAGATGCGAGCCCAGGATATCGCGAAGGCTTCAGAGCTGGATGTTAAGAAAATTATCCTGGATCAGGATAATCCAGATATCTCGGTGCTCGTAGGGACCAATATCCCTCAGGATATTGAAAATCAATTGACTAACTTTTTGAAATGCAGGATGTCAACATTCGCATGGAAACATGAGGATATGACAGGCATTTCCAAGGATATTATAACTCACAAGCTAGGAATTGACAGGTCTTGCAAGCTTGTCCAGCATAAACGAAGGAAGTTTGCTCCTGAACGGAACGCAATATTTCAGGAAGAGGTTGAAAGATTTTTAAAGAGCAAGATGATTAGGGAGGTCAAATTTCCCAAATGGCTAGCAAATGTAGTTGTGGTTCAAAAGAAAAATGGAAAATGGAGAGTTTATGTAGATTACACAGACTTGAACAAAGCATGTCCTAAAGACCCATTCCCTCTGCCTCATATAGACTCGATGGTGGATGCAACCGCCGGTCATGAGATGTTAACCTTCATGGATGCATCCTCAGGATTCCAGCAGATCCAATTGAAACCTTCAGACCAGGAGGATACTGCTTTCATGACACCAACAGGTATTTATTGTTATACTGCTATGCCTTTTGGTCTGAAAAATGCAGGTGTAACATATCAAAGACTGGTGAACATGATGTTTAAAGACAAACTGGGGGACACCATGGAGGTATGCATTGATGATATGGTGGTAATATCCAACAAGGCTGAGGATCATCTCCGGGATATTGAAGAAGCATTTGAGTGGGGGCAGGAAAGTTTCTAGGATATATGGTGACCAAAAGGGGTATAGAAGCAAGCCCGGAACAGATTAAAGCTATCCTAGATATCAAGTCACCTTCCAACATGAAAGATGTACAAAGATTAAAAGGACAAGTAGCAACATTAAACAGGTTTATATCAAGATCCTCGGAGAAATGCAAGGAATTCTACGATATCCTGAAGAAGAAGAATAAGAAATTCGAATGGGGAGAGAATCATGAAGCAGCCTTGCAGGAATTAAAGCAATATCTTTCAGCTGCACCTCTATTGATGAAGCCTGAGGATGGTGAACCATTATCCCTGTTGTTAAGAGAGGATTTCTCAATGATCTGTGATCCTTAATTACTGTTGGGTTTGGTGATCCTCACTTCTGTTTCAGTTAGTGATCCTCAGAAGTGCTTCAGGATCAGGATCATCGATCATCTTAAGGATCCTTATACTAACGATTGTCTACTTTGAATATGGTATTGTTTTGCAGGAGTACCAGCTTGGAGTTGGTCTTGGCGACATTCCTGGGGCATATTCCATGTTTATTCCACACGTGCTTAGCTAAAAGTGGACGTTATGGAGTCGTGGAGGACTTGCACCATTTGCGGAATGTTAGTTAGTGTAGATATTTTCCATTTTTAAAAGGGGTGGCGAGCTAATTAGAAAACACTAGGCTATTTTTGGCTACACACACACTCGTACAACTGCTCTCACCAGCTCTCTGCAATTCACTTAGCGATTACACACATTTTTACACAATACACTATAGTGATCCTTGTACTTAGCTCGCTGTCATCCAAAGTTGTAATACATTCATTGTTTAATTTGAGTTGGTGATCGGTAGTTTCCATCACCCGAGGTTTTTTATGTTGGAGATCATTCATTGATCAAGGGCTTTTTCCTCGTATAAATCTTTGTGTCACTTGTTCATTTCATTTCTGAGTGATCCTTATTGTTGTTCATCAATTCAAGCATCATACCTCACAACAGAAAGTTTGGTTACATTGTCTTAGCTTGATTTTTGACCAAAACAGTTTGGCGCCCACTGTGGGGCAATTGGTGCTTTATTCCTAAGAAATTCTTGTCTTTGTGATCATTTTGGCTCATTGCATCCAAGCAGATGGCTTCATCATCAAAGAACACTTCCAGTGCGATGTCTGTGGTCAATTCATCCCAGGGCATTCCACCTTTGCCTCCACCACCTTCTGGATCTCAGAAAAATGCCGAGAAGAAACCAACTCCCATTTTCTCAAAACCTCCAACTTCTTCTGCTTCTTATACTCCTACTACTAGTGATTTATTTACTTTAATTTTGCAGATGAAGGAGCATATACAGCAGCAGGATAAGACCAATGAAAGGATTCTTAGAGAAATTGGAGATATCAAGAAACAGAAGAGATCGGCAGAGGATCATTCCCCATTGATGCCCAGATCTTTGAATTTCGATACTCCGGTCATGACCTCTCAGCCTTCAGTGGTTCCAGACGTTCAATACGTGGGAGGACCAAAAGGAGTGCACTACGGATCATCAGCAATGACTCAGGCTTCGGGATCATACTTCCAACCAACAGGATCCCTTCCTCAGCATATAGGATCCTTCGCTAGCTCAGGAGGATACTCGGGAGCGCAACAGATTCAAGGGTTCTGGCCGTCTCAAGGATCCTCGCATGTTCAAGGATCCTCTCAGGTTCAAGCATCTTCGCAGGTTCAAGGATCCTCTCAAGTCCATGGACCCTCTCATGTTCAAGGATCCTCGCAGGTTCAAGGATCCTCGCAGGTTCAAGGATCCTCTCAGGTTCAAGGATCCTCTCTGGTCCAAGGATCCTCTCAGGTCCAAGGATCCTCTCAGTTTCATGGATCCTTCCAGATTCCGGGATCCTTAAGGAGTTTGCAACCAGGGAATTCAGATATCCATCAAGGAGATTTCATTCCAATGCAGACCATTGCTTCTACTGGTCCTTCAATCATCCCAAAGTCTCAACAATATGGATTCACATCCGGTGTTCCTAATTTAAACCCAATGGGAGGTAACACTTTCAATAATTCTTACACCACTAACCATGGCCTTATGCAGGATACAGGTATCAATCATGCCATGGCTAGAGAATTGCAAAAGTTGAAGGATATGATATCAAGTGTTCCAGGAGTGGTCAAGCCTATCCTGGAGATTGCAGATGGGAGCCATAAGATATCTCGTTTTGCACCACCCATCTGTGATGCTGAGATACCCAAGAGGTTCCATGTGCCAACAATGAAGTTATATGATGGCTCAACGGACCCTGAAGAGCACATAGCACAATACAGGGAAAGGATGGAGATCAATCCCATCCCAGAAAGGTTAAAGGAAGCATGTCTGTGCAAGGGATTTGGATCCACCCTTACTGGATCGGCTCTTAAATGGCTGCTAAGTCTTCCCCCTTACTCTATTACCTCGTTTGCTAATCTAGTTAACCTGTTTAATAATCAGTTTTCTCGTAGTAGAAAATTTGAGCGTTTAACTATTGACTTATATAGAATAACCCAAGGTCATAATGAATCATTAAGAGATTATATCACTAAGTTTAGTAAAGAATCCTTAGATATCCCTAACCTAGATATAGCAACGGCTATTGAAGCCTTTAAAATGGGATTGCTTAGGGATTCATTATTCTATGATGATCTTGTTATGACACCTTGTAGGAATCTAGATGAGGTAAGAACCCGGGCCCTTAGGTTCATCCGGCTAGAGGATGACAAAAGGATCCAGGAAAGATTAGCAGGTTCCTCAAAGCAAGAGAAGCAAGGATCCTCATTCAGGAGCAACAAGTTCAGATCCTACAACAAATCTGATAACCAGAATGTGCATGCTGTAGAACAGGAAGAGGATGATGAGGATTATCATCCAATTTCTGAATACTGTTTTTCTGTTGATAACAACGAACTAATCCTTGCGATGCAGAATCTAGGTGATAAAGCCAGGTGGCCGAGAAAAAATGATAAACCAGCTGCAACTAAAGATAAATCAAAATGGTGTGCATACCACGAAGATTTTGGTCACCTCATAGAAGAGTGTATCGCATTGAGAAAGGAAATTGGATACTTGCTGAGCAAGGGGCACTTGAAAGAATTATTGGGGAGAAAGAAGTCAAGAACTCAGGATCCTGAAAGGATCCCAGAGAAAGCTCCAGCCCCTCCAGCAGACGCACAAGTTATAAACTTTATATCTGGAGGATCAGACATTTGTGAAACATCCTTTTCTGCAGCTAAAAGACATGCAAAGGAAACCAATATGGATAATAGAGATAGACCCATTCGAACATCCAGTGTCTCCAAAGGAAAAATCAAAACTTTTGATGAGGACGATCGTGTTGACATTCAGGATCCTCATCACGATGGTTTGGTTATTACTCTTTTTATTTCTAACCATTTTGTTCGCAGGATCCTTATAGACGAAGGGAGCTCTGTGAATATCATCCAGCTTGATGTTCTTAAGAAAATGAATATTCCTGAATCCGATATCATACCAAGATCCTCAGTGCTTGTGGGATTCAGTGGCGAGACTAAGAATACTCTGGGGGACATTAAACTCCCAATCTATATTGAAGGGCTACATTCTTATGAAAAATTTTGTGTTATTGATTGTTTATCTTGTTGTAACGTTATCCTTGGCAGGCCTTGGATACATGACATGAAGGCAGTCCCATCCACTTATCATCAATGTGTTAAGCTTCCTAGCCCATGGGGGATAGTGAAAATTGATAGTGATCAACAGGAGGCTAAGAACTGCTACACTTCATCAATGAAACCAGCCTCAAAGTCAAGGGAGCAATAGCAATCAAAGCATCCTCTGAGAGATGTCTTGGAGGCAAGAGATCAGGATGTAGTAGAAATCCTTATGGATCCTGATGATCCTGAATCTAAAATTTACATAGGATCAGGGATCCTTGGCGAAATGAAAGAAGACCTAATATCCTTCCTCAAAAGGAGAAAGACTACCTTTGCAGGGGAACACGAAGATATGACAGGTATATCTAAAGATATAATCACTCACAAACTTGGCATTGACAGGTCGTTCAAACCAATCCATCAAAAGAGGAGAAAGTTTGCACCAGAAAGAAATGCCATTATCCAGGAAGAGGTAGAAAAGTTATTCCGAGCAGGTATGATTAGGGAGGTCAAGTATCCAAGATGGTTGGCCAATGTGTTTGTAGTTTAAAAGAAAAACGGAAAGTGGAGGGTATGTGTCGATTTTACAGATTTAAATAAGGCATGTCCCAAGGATCCTTTCCCATTACCCCACATTGACTCCATGGTGGATGCAACTGCGGGTCATGAACTGTTAACTTTTATGGATGCTTCATCTGGATTTCAGCAAATTCGGATGGAACCATCTGATCAAGAGGATACAGCCTTTATGACTCCAACTGGTATATACTGTTATATTGCTATGCCGTTTGGACTAAGAAGTGCAGGTGCAACTTATCAAAGGCTAGTGAATATGATGTTCAAGGATCAGATTGGACACACTATGGAAGTTTATATAGACGACGTGGTGGTTAAATCTAAAAAGGCTGAGGATCACCTGAGAGACTTGGAGGAAGCATTCAATATCCTTGACAAATATAATATGAAACTTAATCCTTCAAAGTGTCATGTTGGTGTTAAAGCAGGTAAATTCTTAGGGTATATGGTGACAAAGAGGGGCATTGAAGCCTGTCCAGAGAAAATCAAAGCTATAATAAACATCAAGTCCCCTACCAATGCTAAGGATGTTCAGAGGCTAACAGGCAGGATTGTAGCTTTGAACAGATTCATATCCAAATCCTCAGAGAAATGTAAAGAGTTCTATGATATCTTGAGGAAGAACAAAAAGTTTGATTGGACTGAGAAGCATGAAAATGCTCTCAAAGCTCTTAAGGATTACCCTGTCCTCGGCTCCTGCCTTGATGAAACCAGAAAAAGGAGATGTGTTATCCTTATATCTAGCAGTATCCTCAAAAGCAGTAAGTGCGGTTCTTGTCCAGGATCACCAAGGTACAAAACATCCTGTCTATTATGTAAGTAAGAGTTTACTTAATGCTGAATCCAAGTATTCACACTTAGAAAAACTTATTCTTGCCTTAATCATGGCATCTACTAAATTGAGACATTATTTTGAAACTCATGCCATTATTGTTAAAACTAATTTTCCAATTAAGAATGTTCTTAGGAAACCTGAAATGTCAGGAAGGATGGCTAAGTGGGCAGTGAAGCTTAGTGCTTATGATATAAGATATGAGCCTATGACAACCATTAAATCCCAAGCCTTAGCTGACTTTGTGGCAGATTTCAGTAGTGACTTGCAAAGGGAAGCCGAGTTAGAAGTCCAACAGCTAGAGGAGACTAAGGATCCTTGGATACTCTATACAGATGGATCCTCTAATGTTAAAGAAACAGGGCTTGGAATACTACTAAAATCGCCACAGGGGGACATAATATCCTACTCTATAGCTTGTGAGTTCCAAACTACTAACAATGAGGCTGAATATGAAGCCTTGATAGCTCGTTTGCAAATTGCTAAGCATATGAGGATCAGGTATCTTGAGGTACATGTAGATTCATTATTAATCACTAATCACTTTAATGGATCCTATGCTGTTAAAGGTGAAAAGCTAACCAAATATTTGGAGATAGTCAAAGAATTGGCACTCTCTTTTGTTTCCTTTAGTTTGACACAGGTACCAAGGGAGGAAAATACAGAAGCTGATGCATTGGCTAATCTAGGATCATCTTTGAAGATCCTGGAGGTATAAGTATCCCCATTATCATATCCTGACCCCTGCCATCGAGGATCATGTGGCTATGGAGATAGGAGAGGATTCTGCAATTATCCCCAGTGATGATACTCAATCTCATTCAGGATCATGGATTCTCCCAATCATGAGATACATACAACATGGAGAGATTCCTACAGGAGAAAACCCTAGGGCTTTCAAAATTAAGGTATCCCAATTCACAATATTAAATAATATGTTGTATAAACGATCTCTTGCAGGACCATACTTAAGATGCATTGAGGATCCTGAAATCCAAGAAGTTTTAAAAGACTTCCATGAAGGAGATTGTGGAAACCACACTGGGGGCAGGGCATTATTCTCAAGGATCCTGAGGACAGGATACTATTGGCCAACTATGAAGAGAGACGCTATGGAGTATGCTAAGAAATGTGATCCTTGTCAGAGACAACAATATCCTTCATCAACCGGCTGAATTCCTGCATCCTATATCCTCCTCTTGGCCGTTTTTGAGATGGGGTATGGATATAGTTAGTAAGCTTCCTAAGGCACCTGGTGGAAAAGTGTTCATGCTTACTATGACTGATTACTTCTCCAAGTGGATAGAGGCTGAAGCCTTTGCCCAAGTCAGAGAAAAAGAAGTTATATCCTTCATTAAAAGAAATATATTACTAGATTTGGTATCCCTTCTGAGATTATTTGTGATAATGGATCCCAATTTATTGGGGGCAGAACTACTAACTTTTGTGACAGCTGGAGGATTAAGATGATAACATCAACACCAGTCCACCCACAAGCTAATGGTCAGGCAGAATCATCCAACAAGATTATCATCAACAACTTGAAAAAAGAAGCTTGGGTCCAAGAAAGGAAAATGGGCAGAAGAACTACCTTATGTGCTTTGGGCCGATAGGACAACCCCCAAGAATGCTACAGGCCAAACTCCATTTTCTTTGGTATTTGGGGCAGAATCAGTGATCCCTACAGAAATGGTGGTTCCAACTGCAAGAACAAGTATTCGTGATCCTGAAGAAAATGATGAGAACTTGGTTCAAGACCTGGATACTATAGAAGAAATCAGGGATTTGGCAAGGATAAGGATGGCCAGTTATCAGCAAAGGATGGCTGGAGCCTACAACAAAAATGTCAGGATCAGGAAGTTCCAAGTTGGTGATATGGTACTAAGGAAAGCATTTCAGAATACCACCAATCTTGCTGATGGGAAGTTGGCTCCAAAGTGGGAAGGCCCTTACTTGATTGAAGCTGAGGAAGGAAATGGGGCATATCAATTGCTAACAATGGAAGGTGATTTGCTACCTAGAGCCTGGAATGTTGTCCATTTGAAGAAATACTTCATGTGACAAGGATCCGTGATCCTAACATGATAAGTATCCTTGAAGGATCCTTACAGCACAGATGATCCTTATTTTGGTAACATTTTAATCTTAAACTATTTCATTTTTTATTTTCTCATATAAGGATAGGGATCCTGCATCCTTTATCCACCTTTCACTTGATTCTGAGTTTTGAAGGTTCAGGTATCCTTAGCAAAGGGTTAGTTATCCACAGAAGCAACCAATTATTTGGGCTTGACCCCAGTTATTTGGGCTTGACCCCGGTTATTTGGGCTTGACCCCAGTTTCGCCAATAGCGCACGATGATCCAGGTATAGTTCATGGCAATGGGACCAGTACTCGCTTTAGGGGCTGGCAATTCCATTGTACTGGCTATACCTAGGATCCTATGTATAATGGTAGACGTACCATACATCCGTTCCTAAGGTTTCTAACGTTTTCACGTTAGCTAAGGTTTTGGCATTTTTATGTCACTAAGTTTGGATAGTCGCCAGTAAGGGCCATACTCTAGTTTACACACGATCCTTTGGGCTTGTCCCCAGTTATCCTTTGGGCTTGTCCCCAGTTATCCTTTGGGCTTGTCCCCAGTTACTAGCTTGTCCCAAGTTATGTTCTATTTCAGGTTTTTGAAGTTAAACAACCAAGGATCCTTGATCCTTACCTCTTACTAAGGTTTGTCTTATGGTTATCCTGATTATAATATTAAGGGTTAGGATCCTAACTTGGATTCTCAGGTATGATCCTTAACTATTTTTATTTTATTCATTATTTATTTGAATAACCCTTATCCTTTGACAACTGAACTTATGATTCTTAAACTATATTACTTTTCAAGAACTTATCGATTATGGGATATGTGATCCTTGATCATATCCTAAACTTTTTGGGGATATTTTTTAAATTTTTTCAAAGCTTGATAAGTTTAAACAAAATGAACATTACAACAGTTGGAAAATAAAACATTAACAAGGATAACATCACAGGATAAGTCAAAAGTTAAAGTTTTATTTATTAACAAAATATTTAACCCTTTTAAGGTTGTCAAAATTGCCAACCCACGTTTCTACCAGCAAAACATGGCCCGTCCACATGGGTTGGCAAAGGGTGTCCATTGTTCATGCAGTCATAGCAAGTGCAGGAAATAAAAGTCGGCAGGATCACAATGGCTTCATCCCCCAAACAGAGGATCCTTGATCCTTAAACCTAAAGCTATTGTTCAAAGTACAGACCATCATTGTTTAAAACATCACAACCAAAAAACCACTACCAAAGTTAAAAAAATGGGCTCCGGCTATGTCTAGAAGTGTCCTTTATCGCCCATTCATGCAGCCTACACCTTCGCTGCCTCATCATCCCCTCCAGCTCCAGTATCCTTCGCCTGATCCTTGCCACTGCCACCAGCTTCGATTTCCAGAACCTCGTCAGCCTCCTCTTCATCATCCTCCAACTTAGCCAGCCTAGCCTTCCAGCCCTCCATGTCCCAGCTGCTCCTATCAAAGGCAGGATCCTGAGCTTCTTGAGCCATCTGTATCTTGGTCTTGTACATGGCAATGGCAGCGGAGACTTTAGCATCCTGTGTGATCTCGTGCTTCTCGTAATCAGCATTGATCAGAACCTTGGCCGTCTCAGTTTTGGCAGCATGGAGGTCTTTTTGCAGGTCAACAATTTTGAGATCCTTGAGCATCGCAACTTGCTGAAGGTCTGCATACTTCTTGTCTAGCTCTTCAACGTTCCCAACATAGTCTTCAATCTCAGCAAATTTATACAAAGAAGACAATGCAAAGATTAGAGTCAGGTGATCCTCAAGTGGATAGGATAACTAGGCTAAGTCAGTGATCCTTACATCGTTGAAGTACTCGAGGAATTGATGACGGATCAGAGGTAAGCCTTGAAGGTTGTCAGCTTCAGAGCTCTTTCTTTTCTTGCCACCTCTTCCCTTTGAAGTGGTAGCCTTGGTGATTACGACGAGGGGCTTGCGGCAGACTTCTTCTTTGAGGATCTGACGTTGTTAAGATCAGCGACACTGAACTTGGAGGCAGACTTTGAGGATTTACCAGCACCTGCACATTCAAAACAGATAAGTATCCTTATCATATTTCTATTTAACTATTTACTTAAATCTTTAACTATACAAAAAACAGGATACTTACTTGACATAGTGACAGAACCTGAGGATACTTCTTGTGAGTCCTGGGTGTTTGTTTTGAAAGACCTTGTTGCAGGATCAAGTCTTCTGAAAGCAGCAAGCCTTTCCTCGGTGGCAGGTGATGGTATAAGGTGCGAAACAGAGACAGTTGTACAACAGAAACGAAAGGGTGTTAGTGATCCTTATACGACAACAAGGTTTTCTGGTGATCCTTCTTAGGATCCTCTATCCTACCATGGGTGGTCCACTTCCTTGGCAGATCCTTTCCATCTGGGATAGAATCCCTTCTGACAAAGAAGAATCGCCGTTTCCAGTTTGTATCATTCTTAGTGGCTTTGAAGATGGGATGTTCTTCACCGGGTTTACGCTTGAATAGATATCGGTGGGATCCAAATGTTGTGAGGTCATACATCTCTGCCAATTCCGACGTTCCTAGATCGATTCCTTCTTGCTCAATGATCCTCTCAAGGGTATATAAGACCCTCTAGATCATTGGCATTGCTTGAATATAGGAGATGCCGGTGAGGGAGAAGAAAGACTGGGTGAATTCAGGGAAAGGATATGAGTATCCTATTGAGAAAGGAGTGACCGGGAAAGCTACCCAAGTTTCAGAAATGTAATCACTCTGGACGGTGGGGTCAAACGATTTGAAATAGGTGTTCGCAGGAAAGCAATGTCGGAATCTGTCTATATGTGGATCAGTGAAGCAACATCTTTCATTCACCAAATCTTTGATGATCCCCTGTCTCTTAAGAGGACTGTCCTTCTTATGATCCTTAGCAGGAGAGGATCTTAACATCATCTTGATTACGAGGAAGGTGAAGAAAGAAGGAGCAGAGAAAGAAAACGTAAAGGAAGCAGAGAAAGAGAAGTACCTGATTGATCTTCGGATATGAATTTAAAGGGAGTTTCTCTTGAATTTAAATACGGATTGATCCCTATCTCTAACTCCTATTTATAATGATGATTTTGCAGGATAGTCACTTCAGTGACGTCAGGTTTGTAACGGCTAGTTCGTCTTCAACGGCTAGTTATCCGTTAGCTTGTTACGGATAAGAACAAAATACAACTCGTTTATTTACATAATTACTCCTTATATTTTGGGGGCAATTGTTAGGGGAGGATTTCTCAATGACCTGTGATCCTTAATTACTGTTGGGTTTGGTGATCCTCACTTCTGTTTCAGTTAGTGATCCTCAGAAGTGCTTCGGGATTAGGATCATGGATCATCTTAAGGATCCTTATACTAACGATTGTTTACTTTGAATATGGTATTGTTTTGCAGGAGTACCAGCTTGGACTTGGCGACATTCCTGGGCCATATTCCATGTTTATTCTACACGTGCTTAGCTAAAATTGGACGTTATGGAGTCGTGGAGGACTTGCACCATTTGCGGAATGTTAGTTAGTGTAGATATTTTCCATTTTTAAAAGGGGTAGCGAGCTAATTAGAAAACACTTGGCTATTTTTGGCTACACACACACTCGTACAACTGCTCTCACCAGCTCTCTGCAATTCACTTGGCGATTACACACATTTTTACACAATACACTATAGTGATCCTTGTACTTAGCTCGCTATCATCCAAAGTTGTAATACATTCATTGTTTATGTTGAGTTGGTGATCGGTAGTTTCCATCACCCGAGGTTTTTTATGCCAGAGATCATTCATTGATCAAGGGCTTTTTCCTCGTATAAATCTTTGTGTCACTTGTTCATTTCATTTCTGAGTGATCCTTATTGTTGTTCATCAATTCAAGCATCACACCTCACAACAAAAAGTTTGGTTACATTGTCTTAGCTTGATTTTTGACCAAAACACCTGTATCTTGGAGTATCAGGGAATGCAGTAAGTGCTGTTCTAGTAAAGGATCACGGAGGTCAGCAGTGTCCTGTCTATTATGTTAGCAAAAGTTTATTAAATGCTGAAATTAGATATTCTCATTTAGAAAAATTGATATTGGCCCAATTTATGGCATCGACAAAGCTTAGACATTATTTTGAGACACATAGGATTCATGTTAAAACTAATTATCCTGTTGAAAATGTACTTAGGAAACCCGAGATGTCAGGTAGGATGGCTAAGTGGTTAGTAAAATTAAGTGCCTATGATCTAGTATATGAACCTAGAAATGCCATAAAGTCTCAGGATCTAGCTGACTTTGTGGCTGATTTCAGTAATGATATTCAAAATGAAGTAGACCTAGAAGTACAACAGCTAGGAGAAAACTTAGAATCCTGGACATTATATACTGATGGTGCATCTAATGTGAGAGGTGTTGGATTGGGTATACTACTAAATCTCCACAGGGGGACATATTACCCCATGCTATTAGGTGTGAATTTCCTGCCACTAATAACGAAGCGGAATATGAAGCTTTGATCGCAGGATTAGAGTTGGCCAGGAATATGAATATTAAGAGTTTGCAAGTATTTGTCGATTCCTTGTTAATTACTAATCATTTTAATGGATCCTATGCAGTTAAGGGTGAGAAGTTGATCGAGTATCTCGAAATTCTCAAAAAATTAGCAGGATATTTCAATGTTTTTACAATTGAACAGGTACCAAGAGAAGATAATGCTGAAGGAGATGCCTTGGCAAATCTAGGATCATCAGTCAGGATGCCGGAAGGAACCCAAATACCAATACTTCATATCCTATATCCTGCGGTGGATCTTTTCAAATCTCAGGATAAGGAAGTAGTAAGTATTCAGGATCCTGATGATGAATATCCTGAGGAGGATCCTAAGTCCTGGACGGCTCCAATCGTGAGACATCTCAAGGAAGGACATATCCCAAAGGATGAGAATCCTAAGGCTTTTAGGATGAAGGTATCCCGATTCACTATTATAAATGATGTTTCGTACAAGAAATCTCTTGCAGGACCATACCTGAGATGCTTAGAGGATCCCGAAACTAAGAAGTGCTTTGGGATATACACGAAGGGGATTGTGGTAATTGTTTTGGCCAAAAATTACCGAAGCAATTAATTGATCAAATTAGTTAAGTGAGGTAGTGTGCTGAAAAAATGTGTTAAAAATATGTTGATTGAGTTGTTTGCAAAAACAGTTTCAGGATACGGCTCAGGATATAGAGCTGTATTTATGATCAAACAATGAGCGAAAATGTAAAGGGTGACACATGATGTACGAGGAAAGCCCTTGATCAATCTAGATCGCCGGCACAAAACCTCGGGAGCTGACAATCGCAGCTGCCTTGTTCTTCTATTACTTCAAATATCAGGATACAATGCAGGATATGATGCGGATCAACTAGGTGTTACAATGTAATTCGAGTACAAGTGTTAGTGTGTAGTGATTGTTTGCAACTAGAGAGAAAGAGTGTGCGAAAGATTGTGTGTGTTTCTATCTAATCCGATCAATCCATTTATAGTAAAATAAACTAACAAACTAGCCTACTTTTGCGGGATTCAACGAATATTCCTCAGGTGAACATTGTAGTCCACGTCTTCCGGCTTCAACGTCTATAACCCAACTGATATTCCCGAGTCTTAAGGAGAAGAAGTCCACTTGAACCTTGGAGACTTGCACCTTCTAATCTGCACGTGGGTTAATTAGTTATTACCAAGATATCGTGCCAAAAGGTTACCAATATCCTGATCCGGTATCCTGGTCACAATATAACAAACAGAGTCAGAATATTAATCGGGATATATGAGCAGAAAATGACCCATAACAATTGTCCCCAAAATATATCTGTTGGTTTTAGTGCATACATCTGTCGACTTCGTCTTGTATCGAGTCTTAGTCTTAGAATGTTAGATTAGGGCACATTGTACGAGATTTCGCGACATGTCCGTATGTGGGAAACCACTATGTTCGTATGTGGGAAACCACTATATTCGTATGTGGGAAACCACTATGTTCGTATGTGGGAAACCACTATGTTCGTATGTGGGAAACCACTAGTTCCGCTTATATGGACATGAGTAGTTCCGCTTATATGGACATGAGAGGTTCCGCTTATATGTACATGAGTAGTTCCGCTTATATGTACATGTACATATAAGCGAAACCACATACATTATAAATACCACATGAGCGAAATCATTTGTAACGTTCTTGTTGTAGGTCCCGGTTTTTCACTCCGAATTGATTGCGAAACGATCATGCGACGTGCGGAATCCGTGCACGAACGAGACCGAAACACAAAACCGTACTAAATCTGTGATTCCATTGATAGATATGAAAGTTGTACAATACCTTGAATCACTATTGGAGCACTTTCTCTCTCTAGCTTCTCTCTCTAACCACCAAGCTCCAAATCTCACAAATGGCTAAAAGTCTAAAATGTAAACCCTAAAGCTCCTATTTATAGGCCAAGGCATATGAAAGATTCCCTCATATTTACAATATTGCCACCTTGCCTTTTCTCTACTGATTACAACATAAAGCCTAGAATTAAACAGTTTTCAGCTACGAACTAGATTGACGGAGGCGATAAACATTACTGCACTAACAGACTTCCCCTTGGATATTGCCGTAGTCAATCCGTAGTCAAACTCGTAGGGACTAGTCTATCTTTTTCTCTTTGAGTCTTCTTGAAGAATTTGATATTATCAGCAACCACAGACTCCCTTTTTCTCGAACAGAATCCCGGTGGATCTGTTTTCAGCTTCAGCTCCTCCTTTCGGTAGACTCTTCAGGCTCCCCCTTTCGTCAAGCTTCCGTGCTTTTGGGATCGACACCTGGCTTTCCAGTTACAAGCTTTTCCAGGAACGATACCTGGATCCTTACACGCTTCTGTTTGCGTTGAGCTCGTCTTCAGACTCC
This sequence comes from Helianthus annuus, assembly GCF_002127325.2. NCBI lineage: Eukaryota > Viridiplantae > Streptophyta > Magnoliopsida > Asterales > Asteraceae > Helianthus > Helianthus annuus. The sequence continues at coordinate 136,163,262 of NC_035449.2, read as the reverse complement.
CCCTTAGACTTGGCTGTCGGGATCGTAGTCTGGAATAACATCTGCAACACTCATACGTTTATAAGTGACAATGTTTTGAAATTGTCCAGAAATCGTATTCTGGCTCTTTTTAAACTTTCTAAATCAAGATCCTGGCTCTTATGATATAAAAATATGAATATATCCAGGATAACTTGATTTTCTCCCCCTATCAACAAACTTCATGGATTTTGCAATTTCAGCGAACAGAATCGTAAACTGACTATTCAACTAATTTTAACAATATAATAATCCAAATCCCTCACAGTTGATCATCCAAGTCCAACTTAATGACCTTGGAGATATCACAAACTGTTTTTGATTTTTATTTTAAAATAACTTCAAGTTTCAAATTAATGAACTTGATTTATTTTCAGAAACACGATCAGCATACTTAGATTTTGAAACTTAACACTCAGACATCGGTTGTCGAAAATAAAGCAAAAATCAAAATCTTTTTGTATTTTCTGCAAATATAAAGCAGTAAAGAAATATTTAACAAACATATTTTCAGACAATATTTTTGTTTCAGTATGCGTCAGAGGATCATATCAGATATTGACAAGTTACAAGTACCGTTGAGCTTAATTTCACATTAAGAATTAAATAATTCACTTAGATTGTCGATATATTTGTCCACTTAAATTTTCACACAAATTTCAACTGATTCAGGATACGAATTAGATGTTTTAAGAACTTAAACTCATTCATGTGTCCCACCTCTTGAATATTCTCCCGTATCCAGAATCCCAATATTCAGTCTTACAGGTGAGTATACTACAATGATATCTGTACATAAATTAGGTATGCGAGGGCCGAGGGATCTCAGGTCGATACTTCCGTATGCGCAGAGAGATATCAGCTTCGACTTTAAGGTATGTCCCCTTTAGAGGATCTTTTAGTTACAACAGCAGCGACTATCAATTTTATTGTTTCATCTGCATACTGAGGGTTTATGCTATGTTTCAAGCATTGGCAGAAAGTATTATCCAAGGACTAGGTCAGAACCTCCATTCAGCAGAAGTCCCGGAATAATACCTCAGACATCATTGAGCATAAAGACCTAGTATATCAGAAAAGATAAACTCCCTGTTCAACCAAACCAGGGTTCTGCAGCCTTCTCCTCCTGTGCCATGCTGCTTATCAATTCTGTTTCTTGACATTCAAACTTCATGAGCACCTGCACATTCACAAAAACTCAATTACTTGAACAATTTAGCCCAGGTCTGTTGGACCTTAGGCATTTCAACACAATATTCATTCAATGATGGAAAATCTTTGTCATTTTGTACAAAAACTTTTTCATCTTTGGTTTTGACTTTCTCATCATTAACAGTAGTCACTTCTTTCTTAATCACCCAGTTCTGTCCCTTTGAAGCACTTCTTTTGTAAAATCGTGACTCGTTTTGATTATTTTGACTTGGAACAACAATTTTTGGTTTCCAAAATTGATTTGGCTTTGTCATATCAACTGATGTTTGCCAACTTTGTGTTGTTCTGAATCTGGGTGTGTGAGAATTCTTGGTTTGTCATGAATCATACCTCGTCTGTTTTGGTTTCCAAGTTTGATTCGAAGCAAACTTGTTTGTGTTGTACCTCCAAGTTTGTTTTGAATCAAATCTGGTAAACTTTCGTCTCACATCTTCAGACTTCTGTTTTTCAACATCAACAGGCTTTGTGTTTGGACACTTGCGTGCAACATGTCCAATTTGATCACATTTAAAACATGTTTTCTTTGAAACATCTTTAGCCTGTTGTTGTTTCTTTTTCTGAGCTTAGAACTCTTCATTAGACTGTCGTCTAAATTGGAGTTCTTTCTCTTCTTCCGAACTTCTCCCATGAACAAAATTCGTTTTCTTTTGAACATTTTGTTTTTCAAAACTTTTATTTTGATTCTGTTTCTTTTTATAACCCAAACCTGCTTTCATATTCTTCTTTTTGTAACCGGGTTTGTTATAAAAAGTTTTCTTGTTCTTTCCAGCAAATTTTGAAATTTCAGATTTTTCGATCTCAACCATCTTAAAAACTTTATCAATCTTTTCTGAAATCACATTTTGAATCGGGAATACAATATCCAAGAATAATTTGTCCGATCCAATCATGGTATAAACCAATCCTTTTGAATCATCATTCATAATTCTCAGATTTTGAATGTTTGAGATAACCATCATGAAAATTTCCCTCGTTTTCATCATGTGATTCAGACTTACCTTTGGTTGACTCATCTTTCAAAACGCTTTCAACAACCTTACTTACCACCTCTGAATCATCAGCTTCATCAGATTTGGCGTAAGTCATATCGATACTTTCAGGTAATTGGTCAACTATGTTCAGACCTTTCGCCACCTTTTCCTCATCATAAAAGGTATAATTGTTTCTCAATGGTGGTGGTACCTGATGATATTTGATGCGTGTCAGTGTATATATATTTTTGATGTATAATTAAGCCCTTTCTACACTTTTAGCCAAGTTTTAAATTTATAAAACACGATATTTACTAACACTAAACACACATATGGGCAAGTGCACCCATCGTGGACGTAGTATAGTGTTGGTAAGATACCGAGGTCGTCCAAGGACACAAGAGCTTTTAATACCGGTTTATCCTCAACGTCTAATCAAATCAAAAAGGTTAGAAAAATGTTTTAAACTAAGAAAAATAAAAACTAACTAAAATGCTGAAAATAAAAATAAAAACAGATAGACAAGATGAATCACTTGGTTCCGACACGTGTATTAGTATAACCTTTGATTATTTTCGCACTTTTGCACTTGTTTAAGAGATTATCTTAGTTATTGTAGTAGGCCCCTCTTTTGAAGGCGACGTTACCCTCAACCCAGTAGTTTGAGTCAGCAAGGATACAATCCTAAAGGGTCGGATTATTGAAAGATAATGAATTAAGTTATTAATGCAAATTATGGTAGGCCCCGCTTTTGGCGGTGACGTTACCCTCGGCTAAGTAGTCTGAGTCAGCAGGGATACAGTCTTAAATAGCCGGGTTATAGTATTAATAGTAGTTAGCTTATGAGGGGGTCAAAGAGTTTGGATCCCCGCCATCCAATACCTATGGGCATTGAAGGAGATCCTACTAAATTTGACCCAGGTCCCAAGCAGGACCTCTAAACGCTGAACAAGGGCAAGACCTTTACCAAACCGTTCCCTTGACCCCCGACCAGGTAGCCAACATACCTCCATATAGACCGTGGAGATATGAATGGTGAAAATCTTTTATTTTATATAGACAGTAAAATAACGCCAAGACACCACGGACAAACGATAAGGAAAGATCACCTTCAACATAAGTAACTAGTTATTAAAGTCATTAATACAAAACCAAATAAAAAGTGCAAAAGATTAAAAAAAAGTATTATACTAAACACTTGTCGTCACCAAGTGATGTAAGAGACTTAGGCAAACATGGCCTTGATTGTCAAGAACTCTTACGATCAATCTTGGATCCCGAGACGACTCACACACTCTACGATGGACAATGGATGATGGTGGTGGATGATGGTGTTATGGTGGTGGTGGGTGGTGGATGAGGTGTGAGAGAGGTGGTGTGCCAAGGGATGAGAGAGAATGAAGCCAAGCTCCTCTATTTATAGGCTGAACAGAAGGCTGGACACGGCCCCGTGTCCGCTGGACACGGCCCCGTGCCCGCCTGACACTCTCTCTCCTCATTAATTGTAATTGCGAATTACAATTAATGCGCCTTCTGTACTTTCACCACGCCCCCGTGCTCGCTGGACACGGCCCCGTGGTGGGCAATGGAAGCTTCTACTGGTTTGTCTTTTCTGCTGCTTCCTGGGCACGCCCCCGTGTTCGCTGGACACGGGGCGTGTTCAGACTCTGTTTCCATCTTTTTGCCTTGGGAGGTGCCGTTGAGGGTCCGGGCAGTCCACTTTTGTTCCTTTTCTTGTATTTATGGTAGAATTAGTGGTCTTTTTGCTTCTTTTGTGATTTTGAGCTCATTTCATCCTGAAAATACAAAAGGAAGACAAAAACACTCTTTTTCCAACATTAGTACTTAAAAAGGGTTAGTTTTATGCCTTAATTGATGTGTTTTATATGTTGCATTTTACACACATCAAATACCCCCACACTTGAACTTTTGCTTGTCCTCAAGCAAAACTCTTTAAATGTGGCTTACACTCCCAAATGGAATAGGTAGAAGAGAAGTTTTTTAGCTTGTCCTAGAGTGTCTTATTCAGGCATAACATGTTTTATTAAAATTCCATTTATATACAAGTTCACATACCTCACGGGAGATCACTCAACACTCGGCCGAAGGTGTATATTTTAGTGAATCACTCGAGAGCGGCACGGAACTTACGTCTTTCCATAGGCTTGCCAAGCAATCAATCCTCCTCCTTTTTAACTTTTTACCTTTGTAAATATCAAGAGGACTTTTTGGGTGAAGGCTTGGGTTTAAAGGTGGGTGGTTGGTTAGTGGTTAGTAAAAAGGCGAAAATCGTAGCAAGCGTCGGTTTTCGTAAAATACCTTGTTTTTAGTGACTTATTATTTTTGAAGTATTTCTCCAAACAAGCTTTTTATAGCTTTTGTTTGTTTTTTTGACTTCATCATTATTATTATTATTATTATTATTAATTTTTTTTTTTGATGTCACATGAAAGGGCAAGTTGACGAAAAACCGAGCTTGTTACTAAAATAAAGGGTGAAAAAAAAATGAAAAAGGTTTTTGGTGGGTAAAAATGGTTTTTGGGGTAATGAAATGAAAGGTTTAGGCTCAAAGGTGCTATCTACGGGGATTTTGGGTAGGTTAAAAAAATGAAAAATAATGGTTTTGAAAGAAAAATAGTTAGTCCTAATGCCTCCATCATTTACTTACTTGGGTTTAAGTTGGTAAGGACCGGGAATGTATCGTCGTGGCAAGTTCTAGATTTGTAAGGACCGAGCGGCTATTCACACAAGAAACAAAAAATGAGCATTTAATCTAAATATGTGTATTTTTATGCTCAATAAAGGCTCAAAACTCACTTTTGTGGGAATGGGTTTTTAATGTGACCAACCATATATAATTGAATTTTAAACTAGACTTGTTATGCCGTTTCATAATTTTCTTATGTTGGTTCCTTTTTTATCACGACGCTATCGGTTGTAAACTTGTAAAAATATAACCTTTTTAGACTTGTTCTTCCCAACTTAAACTAAGACAAGTAAATAAAAAATGAAAAAGTTTTTGAAAAAATTTGGGGTGTTTAGCGGTTCCAATAGAGTTTTGTGTAAGGCTTGTGTTTAGGATTTTGCAAAATTTCAAGGTTTTAGCATCCCCCCCACACTTAAATTACACATTGTCCTCAATGTGTCCAAAAACAATATTTTTGGTTGATTAAAATGTATAAAAGTATGTTAAAAAGCAAAGATATATGTTACTGGCATTCTAGACACGGCCCCGTGTTCAGCGGACACGGCCCCGTGGTGAACTGCCAGTAACGAAAACTTACAGAAGGTGGACACGGGGGCGTGTTGGGTGAACACGGCCACGTGTCGGGCAAAAAATTGCAGGTCAGTAGCCAAACAGCAGATCTGGGAGATGGACACGGGGGCGTGTCGGCTGGACACGTCCCCGTGTGGACAGTCTGTTAGCCAGAAAAATAGGTTTTTCTCCCGGTTTCTTCATCCTAGGGCTGCAAGTGCTAATGTTTAGCACTCTAACCCTCGCATTGCACCTGTTTAATCATTCAATACCATCCAACCAAGCACAAACCATCCTAACTTACCATTGCCAAACATTATCCAAACATAAAATAAAAACAAAATAAAGATAAAAAGTAGTTAAGGAAAGTAAATTGTTCGACAACTGGCACGCAGGCCATGAATTGTTTGATGGATAAGAAGGGCAATCAAACCTGTGGGCTCATCACCAGCCAGCCCCTTGTTCCTCCCAGCCTCCTACTCCATGTCTTCATCACTACCATCACCTCCATCCCCTTGCCTCGCCATATACTCCCGGATGCTACCGATATCATCTTGTATATCGTTGACGCTGTGCTCGATAGCTCCAACCCGGTGGTATGTGTTGTTGGCGAGGTTGTAGGTGTTCCTGGTGCACATAAGGTTTTCCTGCAAAAGATCATGTAAACTTTGAAAATTAGGAAAACCGCCTCCTTGAGAGGAGGATTGACCCGGATCGCCTTGGGGTGGGTATTGGAAATGTGGAGGTGGTGCATGAAGAACTAGAGCCTCCTGCGGGTTCCATGCGTAGCCTTGCGTCCTCTGAAAGCTCACCGTCCCGTCCTCCGCTTCATAAAGCAAGTTCATGGCTCGGCAAATATGATAATCGACCCGTCCCGACCATGGACTCCTTTCGAAGGACCTTGGGATATTCGTGAAGTGCTTGAAAAGACGGTACACCCATCCCCCGAAGAAGATTGGTGTAGGAGCAGAGGCAAGGCGGTTCAAGTGCATGTTTCGCAGTAGGAAGTAAGGAACATCGAGAGGCTTCTGGTTGTGGATGCAGTGAAGGACAACTAAATCTTTCAACCCCACAACGCCACTACTGTCATGGCGTTGGTTCAGCGAGTACGTGAGGAGCCTGTGGATGTAGCGGTATAACGGGTCCCTCAGTTTGGTGCTCTTTGTGCTGCTCGGGTTGTAGATTCCTTCACCTATTTGAGCCCATGCGGCTTGGCGTTCGGTTGCATCCAAGTCTCTTAACCCCCCTGTATTCTCTTCATTTCCCGCTTCTTCATCATTGTATAGCCCAATGATGGCTCCAAACTGCGCCATGGAGGTTCTATAGGTGGTCCCTCCACATCGAAATTCAACCGCCTCATGATCAAATGGTTCGCGCCTCGAGTTGAAGATGAAGGTGCTATAGAACTCCATCGTGCATTGGTGGACCGACCGAAGTCGGGCAGTCAATGCGACGTGCAGTGGACCCCTCACAATGTTGTTGAAGCGGTCCAGTTGGTTCACCATGGTTAGCAAATCAGTACATGCCCGCCTTGGGTATTCTTCGGGTCTTGTTTGTAGGACCTCGTAGCGTGCCCTAGCGTCAAGTTCGTTTGCACCAAACCTTGTGAATTTCGACATCTGAAAAGAATACATAAAAAGTTAGTACGAAACCAGGAAAATTAAAGCGAAACTGCAAACAGTGGGCTGGACACGGCCCCGTGTTCAGCGGACACGGCCCCGTGTCCAGGCGTCTGTAACTCAAAATTTTCATTTTTCGTCCCGGTTTCGAAATCCTGAAAATTTTTAGCCTAATAGCAGCGGTTTCCCCCGAAAATGAAACCCTAAGTGTCATTTTTTCAAAAACAAACCATTTACCCTTTCAATTTCGTGTTTTTCGGTTCAAGAACAAGGGTTTGGGTTTTTAGTTGGAAATCGGACGAATCTATCAACAATACATGTCTATTTACTTCCTACTACTCTATTCTAAACTACTACTAACAATTTTCATCAAAAATTTTGAGTTCGATCCGGATGAACATGAAGAACCCTAGATTTTCCCCCAATTTTTGATGTTTTAACTACATGCAAGTAACTAATCTAACTACTAAGAAGGATAGAATCATACCTTGACGTTGTTAGATTCGGTGGTGACGTTCGAAATCTGCAGAAAATCGCCTCTAACCAGAGAGTTTTCGGTGAAACGGGGCGTGTGGAATGGTGTAACTGATAAGAAAAGAGGGATTTATCCCGACAGTCTCCTCGACACGGCCCCGTGTCCAGCGGACACGGCCTCGTGCCGGGCGAAGTTTTTGAAAAGTTTTTTTTTTTTTTTTTTATGTGTTCGTGTGCATGCCCCTTATTTCCGAAAAATGGTTAGATGATTCACTGGTTTTGAACGTACACTTACCTGTAACATGTCGGGTACGAGTTTATTCATTGACCGTTTGTAGTGCGATTTCCTCTTCCTCATCCTCAATGGATCCTCTGTAGAGTTTCAGCCGTTGGCCATTGACTTTAAATGGTGCCCCATTTCGAGTTTTAATTTCTACTGCACCGTGTGGAAAAACATGGGTGACGGAAAAAGGTCCTGACCACCTAGATTTTAACTTACCAGGAAATAATCGAAGTCGTGAATTAAACAATAGAACTTGCTCTCCAACCCGAAATTCATTAGACTTAATATATTTATCATGCAAATTCTTCATTCTTTCTTTATAAATTTCGGAGTTAGAATATGCATAATTCCTAAGTTCGTCTAATTCGTTTATTTGACAAAATCAATTTTTACCGGCAATTTCTAAATCTAAGTTTACGTTTTTTATTGCCCAGTAGGCTTTGTGAGCGATTTCTACTGGCAAGTGGCAACTTTTTCCATAGACGAGTTTATATGGGGTTGTGCCTATAGTGGTTTTATAAGCAGTTCGAAAAGCCCATAAAGCGTCGTCTAATTTGTCGGCCCATTCTTTTTTATTTATTCCTACAGTTTTTTCAAGTATTCGTTTTAAACCTCGATTAGTCACTTCGGCTTGCCCATTTGTTTGAGGATGATATGCTGTCGAGACCCGGTGATAGACCCCATACCTTGTTAATATTTTTTCGAGTTGATGATTGCAAAAATGGGTACCTCTATCACTTATCAAAGCCTTTGGTGTCCCGAAACGAGAGAACAGTTTTTTCAGAAATTTTACCACCACTCTCCCATCGTTTGTTGGAAGAGCTTCGGCCTCTGCCCATTTAGACAAGTAATCTACTGCCACAAGTATATATTTGTTTCCCTTTGAAGGTGGGAAAGGTCCCATGAAATCGAGTCCCCACACATCAAAGATTTCACAGACGAGAATGCCATTTTGAGGCATTTCGTTTTTGTAAGAAATATTACCTGATCTTTGGCATGCATCACATGTCTTTACAAGGTTTTGTGCATCCTTGTAAATGGTCGGCCAGTAAAATCCTGAATCAAATACCTTTCGTGCGGTACTTGCGGCACCATGATGTCCTCCGTATGGACCTTCGTGACAATGATGGAGAATTCTTCGTGCTTCATTACCATAGACACACCTTCGGATGAGCTGGTCAGCACACATTTTGAAAAGATAGGGGTCTTCCCAAAAGTAATGCTTTACATCAGCAAAGAATTTCTTCCTTTGATGATGTGGCCATCCTTTGGCGACTACACCGCTAGCTAAGAAATTAGCATAGTCGGCATACCGTGGTTCTTGTCTACTCTCTATCATTTCCAGGGATTCTGTGGGAAATTTTTCGTTGATTTGCTCGTCCCTGGTTGTCTCCAAAGCTGGGTCTTCTAAGCGTGAGAGATGATCTGCAGGAGTGTTTTCTGCTCCTCTTTTGTCCTTGATTTCAATGTCGAATTCTTGGAGGAGTAGAATCCACCTTATCAAACGGGGTTTTGCGTCTTGCTTCTTGAAGAGGTACCTGATGGCTGCATGGTCTGTATAAACTACAGTTTTAGAAAGAACAAGATAAGAACGAAATTTATCAAAAGCAAATACCACCGCTAGTAATTCTTTTTCTGTAGTTGTATAATTTTCTTGCGCATCATTAAGAGTTTTACTAGCATAATAGATTGGGTGGAAATGTTTTTCTTTTCTTTGTCCCAAGACTGCTCCAACAGCAAAGTCGCTTGCATCGCACATGATTTCGAATGGAAATTTCCAATCTGGTGCTATCATGATAGGTGCATTGACTAGCATTTCCTTGAGGGTTAGAAATGCTTGAATGCATTCCTTGTCAAAGATGAAGGGTGCATCTTTTTCAAGTAATTTTGTTAGAGGCCTTGAAATTTTTGAAAAGTCCTTGATAAACCTTCTATAGAATCCGGCATGTCCTAGGAAACTTCTGATTGCTCGCACGGAGGATGGAGGAGGTAATCGAGAAATAGTCTCTATTTTTGCTCGATCAACTTCCATTCCTTCGCTTGAGATCTTGTGACCGAGTACTATTCCTTCTGTTACCATGAAATGGCATTTTTCCCAGTTAAGGGCGAGGTTAGTTTCCTCACATCGGGATAGCATTCGTTCAAGATTATCGAGGCATTGGTCATATGAGTCTCCAAAGATGGAAAAGTCATCCATGAAGACTTCCATTGTCTTTTCGATCATATCATGGAAAATGGCGACCATACAACGTTGGAATGTTGCAGGCGCATTACATAGACCGAATGGCATGCGTCGATATGCAAAAGTTCCGTAGGGACATGTGAAAGTTGTTTTCTCTTGGTCTTCTGGTGCTATCGGTATTTGAAAGTAACCTGAAAAACCATCTAAGAAACAATAAAATTTATGACCGGATAATCTTTCTAACATTTGATCAATGAAGGGTAAAGGAAAGTGGTCTTTCCTAGTTGCTTCATTTAATCTCCTATAATCTATACAGACTCTCCATCCTGTGACGGTTCTCGTTGGTATTAATTCATTTTTCTCATTAGTTATTACCGTCATACCTCCTTTCTTTGGGACTACTTGGACTGGACTGACCCACGGGCTATCGGAGATAGGGTAGATTAGTCCGGCGTCGAGTAGTTTGATGACTTCATTTTTAACCACTTCTTGAACATTGGGGTTCACTCTTCGTTGTGGTTGAATTACCGTCTTGTAGTCATCATTCATTAAAATTTTGTGCGTACACATGGAAGGGCTTATTCCTTTAATATCTACAAGCTTCCAAGCGATCGCGTTTTTGTGTTTTTTAAGTAAGTTAACTAATTTCTCTTTTTCTATATTACTTAATTTAGATGAAATAATTACGGGTAGACTACCATCTTTGCCTAGAAAAGCATATTCCAAACCTTTAGGAAGTTCTTTGAGCTCAATGGGTGGGTCTTTAGAAGACACCTTATTTTGTGGCTCATCTAGATCAAGAACCTTAAAAGTTTGTTCTATGGCTATCTCTTCTTCGACAAAGTGGTCTTCTTCGTTGGTTGTATCGGGTGGTTCAGCCTCATCTTCAATTAGGGGGTCATTGTTGCCAAAAGGATATTTCATTGAGCGCTCAAGATCTATGCTCCTTTTGAATGCCCCTAATTGAAGAGGTAGATTGTTGAATTTCCGGTTCTTCAAAGCTTTATGAGTTTGTACAAAAGGTTTTCCCAAGACTAGAGGAGCGTCATCGAGGATGACAAAGTCGGTCGGGATTACCATTTGATTTGTTTGAACCAAAACATCCTCAACTACACCGATTGATTTTATTACTTTCCGATCGGATAGAAAAATGGGTATTTGAAGTGGAGTAAAATCACTAATACTTAATTTTTCAAGAATATAGTTAGGCATTATGTTAACGCAAAGATCCTTATCGATGGTGATATTACTAATAAATGAATTTTGAAAGAAACATGGAACCGGTGTAATGTTAATTTCAAAAGGGTCTTCTTTTATTAGCGAGGTTTGATCATTAGTTAACTTAATGCTTACTAAGTCTTTGATTTTAGCACTAGTGTTTAACTCTTTTAAAAACTTAGCATGAGGGGTTATTAAACAATGGTTTTCGAAAGTAGGTGACAAGAGGTTAATTTCTTCGAAATTAGACTCTTCTTGAATTTTAACATTATCGGACTCACCATTTTCGTTGTTTAACTCATGTGTCGGTTTTTCACTTTCTTGTTCTTCCATTTTTACACTTTCAACTATCTCTACATTATTATCATTTTTTAGCTCTTCTCTTGCGCGGGATTCCTCTTCCCTTGCGCGAGATTCTTTTATACAACGTTCGATAGTTTTAATGTGTTCTAATATCCTATTGGTCACTTCGGTGAGATTGAAAGAATTTGGATCCTCAAAGCTTGAATCCGGTTGCTCGATCCTTGGTTCCTCATAATACTCATATGAAGTAGATGGTTCACACCATTGTTCTTCATTGTAAGTATATGATGGATAAAGGTCGAAACTTTGTCCTTCATAGTACTCATATGAGGTGGGTTGTTCACGCCATGGTTCCTCATAATAAGAGTATGAAGGTGGTGGCTCATATGTTGAATCTTCAAAGTATGAGTATGATGGCTCATACCTTGGTTCATCAAAATATGAGTATGAGGGAGGAGGTTCATACCTTTGGTCTTCATAGGATGTGTATGAAGTTGATGGCTCGTACCTGGGCTCCTCATAATGGTTGTATGAATTGGATGGTTGATATGAAGTATTATATTGAACCGAGCGTGTGTTACGACAATTAGTGCAATAATTACCCCTATAATCATCCTCATCATAGGTGTAGTTGTAACCTCTTGAGTATTGATCCATAGGAATCACTCAACAGACCACAACTGAGTCTCGGGACCAGAAAACAAAAAAATAAGACGGAAACAGAAGCTGGACACGGCCCCGTGTTGAGTGAACACGGCCCCGTGTTCAGGGACTGTATCTGGGCGTTTTAATTAAAGTTACTGGTCACGTTGAGCACGGGGGCGTGTTCAGCGAGCACGGCCCCGTGTTCAGACTCTGTATCTGGGTATCTACTCTAAAAATATGCAGCACGGGGGCGTGTTCAGTGAGCACGGCCCCGTGTTCAGGCTACTGTAAATGCAAAAACTAAACTAAAATGCAGAAAAATGCGCGCGTTTTAAAAAGGTTTTGAAAAACTGATTAGGTCGTCGATTTTAAGCTTTCTTAAAATCCTTGTGTCCCCGGCAGCGGCGCCAAAAACTTGATGCGTGTCAGTGTATATATATTTTTGATGTATAATTAAGCCCTTTCTACACTTTTAGCCAAGTTTTAAATTTATAAAACACGATATTTACTAACACTAAACACACATATGGGCAAGTGCACCCATCGTGGACGTAGTATAGTGTTGGTAAGATACCGAGGTCGTCCAAGGACACAAGAGCTTTTAATACCGGTTTATCCTCAACGTCTAATCAAATCAAAAAGGTTAGAAAAATGTTTTAAACTAAGAAAAATAAAAACTAACTAAAATGCTGAAAATAAAAATAAAAACAGATAGACAAGATGAATCACTTGGTTCCGACACGTGTATTAGTATAACCTTTGATTATTTTCGCACTTTTGCACTTGTTTAAGAGATTATCTTAGTTATTGTAGTAGGCCCCTCTTTTGAAGGCGACGTTACCCTCAACCCAGTAGTTTGAGTCAGCAAGGATACAATCCTAAAGGGTCGGATTATTGAAAGATAATGAATTAAGTTATTAATGCAAATTATGGTAGGCCCCGCTTTTGGCGGTGACGTTACCCTCGGCTAAGTAGTCTGAGTCAGCAGGGATACAGTCCTAAATAGCCGGGTTATAGTATTAATAGTAGTTAGCTTATGAGGGGGTCAAAGAGTTTGGATCCCCGCCATGCAATACCTATGGGCATTGAAGGAGATCCTACTAAATTTGACCCAGGTCCCAAGCAGGACCTCTAAACGCTGAACAAGGGCAAGACCTTTACCAAACCGTTCCCTTGACCCCCGACCAGGTAGCCAACATACCTCCATATAGACCGTGGAGATATGAATGGTGAAAATCTTTTATTTTATATAGACAGTAAAATAACGCCAAGACACCACGGACAAACGATAAGGAAAGATCACCTTCAACATAAGTAACTAGTTATTAAAGTCATTAATACAAAACCAAATAAAAAGTGCAAAAGATTAAAAATAAAAGGTATTATACTAAACACTTGTCTTCACCAAGTGATGTAAGAGACTTAGGCAAACATGGCCTTGATTGTCAAGAACTCTTACGATCAATCTTGGATCCCGAGACGACTCACACACTCTACGATGGACAATGGATGATGGTGGTGGATGATGGTGTTATGGTGGTGGTGGGTGGTGGATGAGGTGTGAGAGAGGTGGTGTGCCAAGGGATGAGAGAGAATGAAGCCAAGCTCCTCTATTTATAGGCTGAACAGAAGGCTGGACACGGCCCCGTGTCCGCTGGACACGGCCCCGTGCCCGCCTGACACTCTCTCTCCTCATTAATTGTAATTGCGAATTACAATTAATGCGCCTGCTGTACTTTCACCACGCCCCCGTGCTCGCTGGACACGGCCCCGTGGTGGGCAATGGAAGCTTCTACTGGTTTGTCTTTTCTGCTGCTTCCTGGGCACGCCCCCGTGTTCGCTGGACACGGGGCGTGTTCAGACTCTGTTTCCATCTTTTTGCCTTGGGAGGTGCCGTTGAGGGTCCGGGCAGTCCACTTTTGTTCCTTTTCTTGTATTTATGGTAGAATTAGTGGTCTTTTTGCTTCTTTTGTGATTTTGAGCTCATTTCATCCTGAAAATACAAAAGGAAGACAAAAACACTCTTTTTCCAACATTAGTACTTAAAAAGGGTTAGTTTTATGCCTTAATTGATGTGTTTTATATGTTGCATTTTACACACATCAATATTCTGAACCAATACCCTTTTTATTCTTGTCAGTATCTTTGTCATCTAGTGTGATGTTGAAAATGCGTTCGAGAATGTACGAAGAGTTATGATAACTTTGAAGTTTTGTAACTATCTTTTCCTTTTCAACCAGAACTTGTTTGAGATTAGCAACTTCATCAACACACTTTTTTAATTCAAGTTGCTTTTCTTTGAACTTTCTCTCATACAGTTCTTTGGTTGTTAAAGTTTCAGACAATCGTTGATCAAAACTTTTGACTTGACTTTTCAAAGTATCATAAGCTTCTTGTACCCTTTGACTCGACCATTCATACTGTTTTTGTAAATCTTGAAATTTAGATTCTTTCTCAACACAATCGACACATTTTGCTGTACACAGTTGTCTATACATTTCATTTTCCTTTTCAAGATCATGACATTTCTGTGTCAGTTTTTCAACTTTTTGTTTCAAACTTTCTTCTTTTTCAATCATTTCTTTACATTTTATTGTGAAAACATTTTCAAGTTTATTTATTTCATTATCTTTTGTTTTTATGATTTCATCTTTTTCAGTACAAGCTTTGCACATTTCTATGCAATTCCTGCACTTGTTTTTATTGTTATCAACAGTTTCATCATTCGATAGATCAGAAGATTCACATACCTCATTTATTTTCAGCACCGGTTCTTCTGTTCCAGCTTTCTGATTTCCTTCTTTCTTCTGTTCTTCTTCTTCTTTCTGTTCTTCTTCTTCAGCAGCAAGCTTTGCTATAATCTTCACTTCTTCAACCATCTTTTTCAACTCTTCTTCTTTTCTCTTCTTCATCTCTATCACCTTTGGTAGACTCGCTTCACAAACTTCTCTTATCTTGCTCTCCAAATCCGGCAGATACGTTTTATCAGATAATCTTCTTGTGTTGAAAGTAGCCTGCCTTGGAAGCAAATTTGTTACAGCTTCAAAATCCACTTTTGATGGGTCAACAACTGGATTACCCCGTGGATCCATGTAACACTCCAATTCATTATTCCATCTTTTTGCTCTCTTGGCTTCTTTGAATGGTTCTCTGAATTTTTCGATTTCCCATCTTGCATAATCTCTTTTCCACCATTTATCAGGATCAACCTCAGCCACAAATGCATGTCCGACCACATCTTCTTCAGGGTAAACTTGACTCCAGTCGTAACCTTCATCGTCATGAATAACTGCCATTGCTCTGGATTTTGATGACCCTTCATCGATCTGTTTCTATTCACACTTGATGATCCACTGGAACGATGATAAATTTCTTTCTTGTAGTAATCATCTCTGAAAGGATTCGTGGGTTCGTCAGTTTCCCTGTTGGTACACTCTCTCTTGAAGTGTCCTTTCTGTTTGCATTTGAAACAGGTAAATTTTGCCTTATCAAAACCCAACTTCGAATCACTAGATGCCAAAGACGATCTTCCAGTGATCTCCATGAATCGTTGTGCTCTCCTCATCGTGCTAGCCATGCACCATATTATATCCATTAGCTCCATCTCCTCTGGATCGATCTGATCATAATCTTCTTTTGTCATTTTTGGGTTTCCAACTTTTCCTGCGATCAGACTTTCGTACAATTCCAAGATGGATGCTAAGAACACCATTTGTTGCTTGACAGCTTCAGCCTTCAGATTTTGACAGTTTTTCAGATCAATGGCGATATTGCAATGGACTATGTTTTGATTTGAAGAATTTGAATCAGATGAATGATAGCCCGGATCTCTTGATGAACTCTGCTGAGGTGAAACCTTTGAGTTTTCAGCACTAAATCCCGAATTTGACTTTTGCTCAAACATGTTTCCTCTGTAATATAGCTCCACATTCTGTTGGTATGTTTTGACTTTGTTTGTTTTTCTCGTTTCCAATTCATGACTTTCAAGTCTTTCAATCAACAAGTCGACTGTAAGATCCTCAGACTTGATCGTATTCTTCAACATCAAAGCATAATATTGCCAATCTGGCTCGTCTGGCAACGAGTCAAACAATTTATCGACTAACTCTTCTTGAGAGTATACAACCCCATGTCTTGCCAATTCTAATTTCAAATGCCCAAACCTCTCAATCATTTGACAAACTGATTCATTTTTAAAGCAACCAAATAAATCATACTCTTTTCTAAGCAATTTCTTTTTGTTCTTTATGATTTCAGCACTTCCCAAACATTTTCTTTCAAGAGCTTCCCATAATCCCTTAGATGTTTTCTCATTTTCGAGCAGTGAAATAATGTCTTCTCTAACTGATTGATGTAACAATGTGATCATTTTGTTTTCAGCTACTATATTTTTAACATCTATCTCTGTGAACTCTTTTTCGTTTACTAACTCTCCTCCCTCTTTTACTGGTTCTGTATATCCATATTTTAATTTTAACCAGCTTTCAGGAGCGAAAGCTTTTACCCAACCCTCAAACCGATTTTTCCACCAGTTATAATCTTCAATCTTCATTAGCTTCGGTGGTTTCTGTTGGCTTCCATACATGTAATCATACTTCAAATGATCTGAGATCTCTTTTGAATAATTTCTTGTTTCGGATCTTCTCTTAGATGATTCTGAAGTGAAAGCGTTGTAAAACGTATTGTAGAATTCTTCACTGCTGCCTGACATCTTTGAATAATTTCTTGAAATCTGTTCTTTGTAAATCTTCTTGAATTTCCTTGAATCACCTTCAAGCAATCAAACAATCGATTAGTTTAAACTATGAAATAACTCTTGATTAAACTTGAAATGACAAGTATTGATGCTCTTTGATCGAATGAGCCGGTCGAACGGATAGGATACTGGTCGAACGGATGGAATGAGATGAGATACTGTCCGAACGGTTGAACAATGTACGACAAATATGTTGTTTGATCGGATAAGCTAGCCGAACGATTGGGAACTTGCTAGCTGATCGAATGAGAGTTGTTGCTAGCCGATCAAGTGGTTAACTCGATTAAACAAGTTCCTAGCCAAACGAGTGGTTGGTTCGATCGAGCAGAAATCTTTCCTAGCCGATCGAGTGACTGGTTCGATAGAAAGTTTTTGCTAGCCGATCGGGTGGAGTTGACACTCTGACTTCAATGATGAACTGTATTCTCAAAAAGAACTCACACACATGCAAACTGAAAACTTTGTTCACATGCAATTATCAATGACAGACAACAATTATTTCAATGTAAATTCTTTTGACTTCAACAATCATTCATATGCACTACACGACAAGACACATTTTCAAATATGCAAACTATTTGTTTTGTCAGATAGTTCACGTGATAATTTTTCAAATATAAACTTCAATTGGACCTCCTACAATGATCAGTTAAAGCATATGGATGAAGCAATGGCCGACAACTTTTTCATGCATTTTAATGGTTGAAATATTTGTTTTAATCTGATTGGACCTCTAATTCAAGTTACATGCTTCGATATATGATCAATGACTCAATGTTAAAGTTGTCTGATTAAACCTGATTTATGTTGACTAAAAGTGGTAAAATGAATGATGTGTTGTGATTCGGTTTGCTTAACCGATCGGTGGTGCTGTTCGATTGGATGTTATGACGGTGGAACGAAACTGAAATCCTAGCCGATCGGCTAGGGTCAACAAGTCAAAGTTTTAAATGAGTGTCAGTGATGCTGCTGTTCGATCGGCTACGCCAGCCGATCCAAGTGACACCTAATACTGCTGTTCGATTGGCTATGCCAGCCGATCCAAGTTTCTCCTAAGATTGCTGTTCGATCGGCTACGCCAGCCGATCCAAAACTAAACCTGCTGTTCGATCGAACGAAAACTGCTGCTGTTCGATCGGCTACGCCAGTCGATTCAGTAACACCTAAGACTGCTTTGCTGTTCGATCGGCTACGCCAGCCGATCCAAGTTGCTGGCCGATCGAAGTTGCTAGCCGATTCAAATTGCTACTCGATCAACTAAGTCAAAACACCTGCAAACCGTCAATATCACCTAATCACATGCACTCTGACAATTGATATGTTCCACTTCATTACTCAATTCCTATAGGACCCCAAACTCAAACACATGCAACATTAACAGTGGCCGACAATCTTTAATCAACTTTTCATGCAAATATTAATGGCCCTGATGTAATCACATTATGTAATAAATGAACTGAATGATTGACACACACTATTGACTTTTAAAAGATGAAACAAGTGAGGTGTTTTGAAATGATTTGCTGATCGAACGGTGAGGTCAAAAGGTCAATGGTCTTTAATGATATGCAGTAAAGTGTTGAAAAATTATTTGCTAATCAATTGGTTGAATGAGGTGGTGACAGTGGAACGGTTAGAGATGCTAGCCGATAGTCTACCAAGTCAACAAAGTCAAAGGCTTAATGAAATGTAACGTGATGTAAAGGAACGATTAGAGATGTCGGCCGATCGATTGGGCTAGCCGATCGGCTGGGCTAGCCGATCGGCTGACATCCATCTTCAACATCAACAGTGAACATGAACAACTTTTTCGAACACAAAATTTCAGATTTCTCTCAAACCGTTAAGAATTAAGATCTGAAAATTTGTACGCTTGTAGATCAAGTGTTTTCGCACATCATATCCAAAAATCAGCAATTTTCGACCGTGAAAACCTGTTCAATCAGTCAAAATTCAGTTAAAAACGTGAAGAACAAGAAAATATGAAGAAATTTGACAAATCTGAATGATTTTGGCTCTGAATCTGCTCAAAACTTGTACGAATCTGTGAGTTTGATCTTCGCAACCGAGCATCCGCTCTGATACCACTTGTAGGTCATGGTTTTTCACTCCGAATCGATTGCGAAACAATCGTGCGACGTGCGGAATCCATGCACGAACGAGACCGAAACACAAAACCGTACTAAATCTGTGATTCCATTGATAGATATGAAAGTTGTACAATACCTTGAATCACTATTGGAGCACTTTCTCTCTCTAGCTTCTCTCTCTAACCACCAAGCTCCAAATCTCACAAATGGCCAAAAGTCTAAAATGTAAACCCTAAAGCTCCTATTTATAGGCCAAGACATATGAAAGATTCCCTCAAATTTACAATATTGCCACCTTGCCTTTTCTCTACTGATTACAACATAAAGCCTAGAATTAAACAGTTTTCAGCTACGAACTAGATTGACGGAGGCGATAGACATTACTGCACTAACACTTGTTTTCCATACCGAGGTGCTGCCGGTGTGAGATTTGGTTGTAAACGCTGTAATATCAATCAAAAGTGTGATTTAAGTGAAGATCTAGCTGTTTCTACGTCAGGTACTTGTTTTCCGCACCTGTATCTGATCAAAACTCCTCTGATAGACTCGTTCGGGTCAGAATTCGATCCTACAAGTGGTATCAGAGCTTTAGGAGGAGGAGTTCTACAAAGATTTGCTGGATTTCATCAAAAATTCTTACTTCTACACATTCTTTCTTCATCAGAACGAGATTTTACGGTCGAAATTCGCTCAAAATTTCACAAATTGTGTGTTATTGATTATAGACAAATCCCTGAAAGTTTGGCATTGATATTTAAATTAAAAATGGACTAAAGTTGGATCTAATTAGGTTTCGCTTATACGTACACTCAGTAGTTTCGCTCATTTGACCATTAGGTTTCGCTTATCTGTCACCACTAAGTGGCTAGTTTCGCTCCAAAGGACCTCCTAAGTAGCTAGTTTCGCTCCAAAGGACCTCCCAAGTGACTAGTTCCGCTCTTGTGAACATAAGTAGTTTCGCTCATTTGAACATCAGTAGTTTCGCTCTTGTGAACATCAGTAGTTTCGCTCTTGTGAACATAAGTAGTTTCGCTCATTTGAACATCAGTAGTTCCACTCTTGTGAACATCATTAGTTCCACTCTTGTGAACATAAGTAGTTTCACTCATTTGAACATCAGTAGTTCCACTCTTGTGAACATCAGTAGTTCCACTCTTGTGAACATCAGTAGTTCCACTCTTGTGAACATCAGGGTTCCACTCTTGTGAACATCTGGGATTTCGCTCTTCGTGCACAAACATCTTATTTCGCTTATTTGTCACTGATCTTGAAAAACGTGATAAGTCATCATGGATACTGAGTTTTACAATGCATTTGCTACAACCCCGGCTAGTCCATCCGATATTACTAAAACCATGACAATGGAAATTGAAACCGGAACAATGCAAAAACCTCCGAAACTTATGGGAATTGAGGATTATCACGGATGGAAGAAACGGTTTGAGAATTGGGTTCAGGCGAATCATCTAAAAGCTTGGGAGAGCATCGAAACTGAGTATGAGAGGCCAAAGAATTCAATGGGAGTTGGTAAAATCATTTCAGAATTCACGGAGCAAGAAAGAGAGAGTTATAAAGCAGAAAAGATGATGATCAGTTTGTTACAACAAGCTGTTAAAGAGGATATTTTTGTGTTGCTTCAACATGATGAAAATGCTTATTCTATCTGGGAAGCTCTTAGAAAGAAAGTTGAGGGAAGTACTGAAATGTTACAGAGTAAAGCAGCTTTGTTGAAAAAGGAGTTTGAACTTTTTACGTGCATGCCTGGTGAAACAACAAAGACACTTATTGAGAGATACTGTCATCTTGTACGAACTATGTCACAGTTGAAGATAACAAAAACTCCAGCAGAATGGGTTGAAAAGCTTGCTGATGCATTACCGCAACAGGAATGGGGTACATATCTGATGATATTGAAGAATTCCGGACAGTTTAGCAGGTCCAACGATATTAAATTGCTAGAATGAACAGTTCTACTCATCAACAAGATATTAAATTGTACTATAAAGGAAATGTTCAAACTGCTGAAGCAAGTCCAACGATACAAACTGCATTTAGTGCAGGAAATCAATCTACACCAAGCAGTCAAGGATCAGTCAACACTAGTGGGTTCTCAACGGTGAATCCTCCAAGTGTTCAAAGTTCATCTGCTGGATATGGTCATCTAATTCAGTGCAATGTGGCTTTACATCTTCAAAATGGACAAAATTATTCTGAAGATTGTAAAGAATCATATGGGATTATTGGTTACTGCATTAGAGTCTTATGAAGGGTTGATTGCCGGAAAAATTGGCAATCTGATGCTCACAAAGGAAGATTATGAGCAAATCGATGCAGAGGAGCTGGAACTGATGGATATTAAATGGGCTTTAGCGAGTGTTTTGAGGAGAGCAGAAAAGTTTAGATTGGTTACAGGAAGAAATGACTTCTTAGATGCAAACCTTTCTAATCTAGGATTTGATAAATCTAAAGTTGTCTGTTTTCGTTGCAGGGGGAAAGGCCACTTTAAAAGAGAGTGCAAGAATCAGGAGCCGAGAGGAGCAAAGGAGTCGTTTGGGAAAGATGATTATTATAGGAAAACTATTTATCAGCAGATCACTCATCAACCGAATCAACAAAATGAAGCTCAAACGGCACATGGAAGAATGATCGAGGATGCAAACAGGAAAGCTTATTATGGCATCGTTGATCAAGATGATGAGAAAATGGCTGAAGGTTTTAGCTGGGACAAGTTTATTCCAGCTGATTCAAATGTTCAAGCATTTATTGCACATATTATTCGAAAGCCAGAAATGTTGAAGGAATGGATGGAAGTGTTATCTGATGAAGAGAAAAGTGAAGATGAAGGATCTGTTTCATCTGAAAATAGTTCATCAGAAACAAGTGATGATGAAGAAATGGAACAGATAAATCTTGGAAAAACGCATTTATCTTCTGACACGTTTGAATTTTATTTTGCAGAAAAATTGAAGAAATTGAAAGAGAAGAAAGTTGCAAAAGAATTGAAAGAAGTTAAAGTGATTGAGAAGATTGTGGAAGTTGAAAAAATAATTGAAGTCAAGAAGATCGTTGAAATAACAAAACCATGTCTTACATGTTTAGAGTCTTATAAACAATGTATCGAAAAAGATGAGAGGTTTAGTGAGTTAGAAAAGTTGAAAGAACAATTATTGTTTGATGTAAAGAATTTGAAAATGTCGTATGATGTATTGAACATACATGTGAATAGTCTGGAGAAGACTAACTCTGAAAGAGAGAAAGCTTTGAAGATGATGAATGCTACCATGATGACAAAGCAGAAAGAGATCAACATGTACATAGAAGAATGTGCATAGTGGAAGAAAGAGTTGGATAGTGAAGCAGTTGAGAATGAAAGAATCAGAAGATTGCTGCGAAGTTACAAAGGTTGTGACTACATAATCGACAGAATTTATCCAACAGTTGAAGGTTTTGAGGCATTTAAAGTGTCCGCCTCCGATTTGGGAAGGGTACTCGCCTAGAAAACCTAATGAAGAAGAACTAAAACAGGCGGTCAATATTAAGTTAGAATCCGAGATAACCGATGTTTTACCAGACAATATTGATGTCACGTTCACAGCGTCCGACACAGATCATGAGTCAGAACTAATAAAACGAGTGGTCGATCAGGTGTTGGATAAGGATGAGGAGTCAGAGTCAAAGTCCGAGTCTGAAAGTTCGTGTCAGTCAATCGGGAGTTCGAGTTTGTCCGAAAAGAGTTCAAAATCATCGGGAAAACGGGTTTATAGTAAAGAATTTTTGTTGTTAAAATCTAATTTGAACGATGAAACATTTGAAGTTGTATATACTTTGAATGATTCTGACAAATTATATTTTGATAAAGAGTTTCCAATAAGAGGTGTTAAACCAGAAATGATCAAAAAGGTTTTCAAATTAACAGAAATTAATATTTCTAAAATAAAAGATGAAAATCTTAAAGTAAAACCTAAACCTTACACCTCAAGAGTACAACAACGTTTAAACAAGAAAAAGGGTTACAATTCTAGTTCTGGTTTTCAAAAGAAACCAAACCAAAATCGTAGCTACAAAAAGAAAGGACTTGGTTTTATTCCACCTGAAAACTATAAAAATGAAAAATTTTCTAAAAATACAAAATTTGTTTCAGGGCCATTTGCTGAAGAGGAAAAGAAGAGCTCATTCTGGAGACAATCAAACCAAAAATTTCTTACCGAGAAGAGAAAGAATGGAGCTTATGTGAAGAAAGAGACAAGAACCAGTTTCCGATGCAATGAAGCTGGTCACATTGCATGGAACTGTCCAAAAGCGACAAACACAAAACAGGGAGTTTCTGGAAAACTGAAAGAAGTTATTGTTGATAAAACTGAACCACCAACTGACCAATTTAAAGTTTTCAAAAATTCAACATTTGAAGTTGGTGAATGTTCGAAGAGATTTTACAGGCGAAGTGTGAAACTTGACAACCAAAAATGGGTTGTTAAGAAATCTGAGGTAGAATCTGGTGATGAATCTGATTCCACAAAATCAGAGGAGCCACAGTTTGATGAGAGTGATGAAAACTCAGTTCCTTCAATGGATGATGAGAACTTTCCACCATTTAAGACTGAGAATTTTAAAAGGAAAGTTGGAAAGTCTAAAATTTCAAATCAGGGTTATTCTTGAAAGGATAATTTTGATGTTGAGAAAGCATTTAATGGGAAAGTTAAGAAGATTTTCGGAAAAATGGTTGATGGGAAGGTGAAAGGGGTAAAGGATTTCTACGCTAAAAAGAAAGCAACTTACACCCCAACAAAATCTGAATTGAAATCACCCAAGGCTGGTCAGGCTTGGGTGGACATTTTCTTTGCTTGAAAAACCTGACTTGCCGGAGATCCCAAGTTTGTAATCGTGGATCAGGAATCGGCATCTTTCATGTTTAATAAGGTTGTTTTGAAAATGCTTGAAAATTGTTAAAATTTTACAGGTTGAATGACTACGCCGGAGCTTCCAGGTTGCTAAGCGCGAAGCAGGAATCGGCATTTGGAATATACATACAAGTGGTATTGTTTGGTTATTTTTACAAGTGGTACAGGTTGCTTAATTGCAAAACTGGTAAATCAGGGACATTAAGTTGTACTTGATTTACTACATTTGATAAAACTGACAAGATGATGAACCATATCCCCGTACTTAAACAAGTGGTAAACTTACAAGTGGTAAAAACAAACTCATTTTCCAGAAAAAATCATTTTGATTAAAACAAACTTAAGTGTTTTGAAATCTAAATGAGAAAATGGTTTGTGAAAGGGGGAGTTCTGATTGTTTATGCCTAGTGAATGGCGAATTGAGGCGATTTGATATCGGTTGTCATGTTTCTGTACAGTTTGTTTTGAATTTTCTTAAAGTGGGTCAAGAGCTTAGATAGTTTTCAAATTTCTTTAATGTGTTTGCATTTTTGGGGGAGTAGAAAATTTCAGAAAATCCAAAAACATTAGAAAATTTGAAAAAGCCAAAAACATGATAAAATTCAAAAATGAGTTTAGTTGTGATAAGAGGAAATGGCAGTACATCAATGGACTGTCACAACATACTAAAGAATTGGAGAGTTAAAATGTGATAAACAATCTCACTATGGATATGCCAGTAGGTTTTTACACATTTAGTAGATTGTGACGAGATATAAACCTAAGAATTCAAACTTGCTTATTCTGTGGGTAACAACATCTTGGATATATAGGTAACCCCTGAAATCTTGTTTGAAAGGTCCCTTATTCTGAGATACTAGGTCTTTATGCTCAGTGATATCTGGGGTATTATCCCGGGACTTCTGCTGTATGGAAGTACTGACCTAGTCCCCGGATAATGCTTTCCGAAAATGCTTGAAACATAGCATCGCCCTCAGCATGCTGATAAAACAATAAAATTGATAGTCGCTGCTGTTGAAATCAAAAAGATCCTCTAAAGGGGACACACCAAAAAGTCGAAGCCGTCATCTCTCTGCGTATACGGAAGTATCGACCTGAGCTCTCACGTCCCTCGCATTTAACCCCTGAACAGATATCATCTGTGGTATACTCACCTGTAAGACTGAATATTGGGATCTGGATACAGGAGTATATTCAAGTGATGGGACACACGGATAAGTTCAAGTGCTTAAGACATTAATATCATATCTCGAAACAGTTGAACTTTGTGTGAAAATTTAAGTGGACCAGTATACTGACAATCTAGGTGAATTGTTTAAAACTTAAAATAAAATGAAGCTTAACGGTGTTGGTGACTTGTCTCAAAACTGATATGATCATCTTACACGAACTCACAAAAATATTGTTTGTAAATATATTTCTTTACTGCATTACATTTTCTTTATTTCAAAATCTAAAAAGATTTTCAGTGTGTTTTAGCATAAAGTTTCAGAAAACTCAAAAAGATTTTTGACAACTGATATTGGAAAGCTGATTTTCAAAATTCTGAGTGCTAAACATGATGAGTATAATTTGAGGGGGAGTTAGTTTTAACACTGATTATTTTTTATCAAACCTTCAAATGGTTCATCAGATTGAAAAATCATTTTGTTTGGGTTTTGAGAGTGAGTCAGAGTTAGTGCATGTGTTTATTTTGAAATATGTATGTGAGAGAAATTTACTTTGAGGTAGAGCTTTTGCAAGACAAGATGAGCCAGGTTATTTGTTCATGAGATCTGAGCTAGATGAGAGCTAAGTTCCGATACCTGAGGACTCAGATTGGAAGAAGCTAGGCAATGATCTTGGAATATGAAAAGCCAAGCTGATTGATATTGAGAAGCTGTGAGATGGAAAGCCAGACAACGATCCTAAAGCTGATGATGCTGATGATCTGAAGAAATGCCAACATATCGCAAGGGGGAGTCTGAAGACCTGCAAGAAAGGATTGAGAGAGTAAAGCCCAGAGACAGATCAAGATTGAAGATTCGAAGACTCGACACTTAAGACTCGTCAACATCTGAGGGGGAGTCTGTTAGTGCATACATCTGTCGACTTCGTCTTGTATCGAGTCTGAGTCTTAGAATGTTAGATTAGGGCACATTGTACGAGATTCCGCGACATGTCCGTATGTGGGAAACCACTATGTTCGTATGTGGGAAACCACTAAATTCGTATGTGGGAAACCACTATGTTCGTATGTGGGAAACCACTATGTTCGTATGTGGGAAACCACTATGTTCGTATGTGGGAAACCACTAGTTCCGCTTATTTGGACATGAGTAGTTCCGCTTATATGGACATGAGAGGTTCCGCTTATATGTACATGAGTAGTTCCGCTTATATGTACATGCACATATAAGCGAAACCACCTACATTATAAATACCACATGAGCGAAATCATTTGTAACGTTCTTGTTTTCCATACCGAGGTACTGCCGGTGTGAGATTTTGTTGTAAACGCTGTAATATCAATCAAAAGTGTGATTTAAGTGAAGATGTAGTTGTTTCTACGTCAGGTACTTGTTTTCCGCACCTGTATCTGATCAAAACTCCTCTGATAGACTCGTTCGGGTCAGAATTCGATCCTACAGTTGGTATACCAATTCCAACGGATATATTTTCAATCTTATCTCTTAAATCGAGGTTAATAAACCGAAACGACGCTTGATGTGACTGGGTGCAACTTCCAACGCGATATTTACTCTTTACCCCCTATACTCAGCTCCTTATTTAGCTGATTTAAGCAGCAGCATGATCATCGCTTTCCAAGCCATTTTCCAGGTATTTCCTTTCTCCCTTATCTGTTTTTCTTTTCTTGAATTTCTTGTTTCTTGGTCAATACCTCTCATGGCATCACGAACAAGATCACGTTCAAACGAGCCGGTCCCAAGCCTTGCGAGTCAAAACCTTATCCAAGAGCCGGAAAAGGAGATTTGTTCCTTCAACAATGCTGATAGCGCCACTTTGAAGGATTCCGGCGCCTTTCCCGCCGGAGTGGTCATTCGCCCTTTCGATCGGGAGATCCGATCAGACGCGGCATCAAACGAGTGGGTCTGCTTTTTCGCCTATCCCTTTTCCTTGGGACTCCGGTATCCATTTCCACCCTTCATCTCCCGTTTCTTCGAACTTACCGGCCTCAGTTATGCTCAAACCATGCCAATGGTGTGGCGAGTTTTAATGGTGTTAAACCAAATTAAATCTCTTCATTGCCCTGACCTATGCATCGAAGACCTTCCCATAGCATATCGACTGAGATCCCATGGCAACAACCGCTTTCTTTTGTTCTCCACCTCCAAGAACCCCCTAATTCTCAAGGCCACTAAGAACGAAGATCAGTGGCAACGAAAATTCTTTTTCGTTAAAAGGGAGTCTATTTACAAGGGCTTTGACCTGCCAGTTAGATGGTTAACCAAGGGTAGGATTTAGGGTTTTAGGAATATCCCCAAATATATCCTTAAACTATATCCTTGCTTGATATCCTAATATTTTGTGCAACGAATTTCCAAGACCTAGCACCCCCAAGCGCGGAATTGAAGCCCAGGATCAAAGAGATCTACCGACTTCCTGCCAGTGAAAGAACCTTCTCCCTGTCTCTCACAAGCTCAAGTCAAAAATCAAGTTTAGAAATGTCTGGTAAGTATATGATTAGATTGATTATAGAGCATAAGTATTAAGAATTAAACATTTCTCCCTTTGTACAGTGTCGGTCATCAACCTTGAAGGCTTCCAACTCGATGAGTTGGACAGTTACTCCAGCATTGCACCTATCAAGCAAGAATCCAATCCGAAGCCAGCTGCCACGCCAAAGCCTAGTAGTTCGAAGACTGCTACTGCTCCCAAAGCTCCTCCAGCATCCAGGACCCGGGCCTCCTGCTCCCGGAAGAGGAAGGAAGCAGACCATCCTGCTACACCTCATGTATTCCAATTCGAGAACCACGGGTTTACGGAATCTAGCAGATTCATGGCAGGCTTCCTCAACAAGGTCAGTATCCTTAACCTATATCCTGCACCATATGCTGATTATGAATATTAATTAAGGCTGATACATGTTTCCTTATTTTGCAGGGTCTTGAACGCCTGGTGCTGCTTTATGAAGACGCATGTGGCTCAAACGTTATTCTAGAAAGTAAGCTGAAAAAGGCCGAAGCCACCATTTCGGACCAAGCAGTGATTGCCACCGCCAAATCAGAACACTATGAAGCCAAATACAAGGCAATGGTCTAAGAGCATCAGTCTGCCAGCCAGAAGATCACCCACGAAGCTCAAGCCAAGTCCGATGCCGCCCAAGTTCAACATGAGCAGTCTATGGCTTTATACCGGGAGAGCCTCAAGAATTCTGTTGTCATCTCCCTCCTCCAGGCCAGGTTGAAAATGGCTTATGAGGCTATGGCTTTGGGCTTTAAATGCCCTTCATGGAATATCAAGGCTTGGGAGATGAAGCTGAAAGATCTTGGTGGTAATCCTGTGGAGCCTCCTGTGAAGCCCACAGCAGAGGAGCCTGTTGAGGTGGCCGAAAAGGTGGATGGTGCTGATGTTCCGAGAGATGCTGGAGGTAATGCTGGAGGGAATGTTGGGAAGGATGCTGCTGACGAGCTTATGATGGAAGAAGGAGCTACCGCTTAGAGGTAGCGAAGTGGGCGATGATGGATGTATGTGCCAAGGCCGGAGCCCACTTTTTTAGATTTGATGATTTTGGTCTGTTAAACAATTTACTTTTCCTGTCTTTGAACAATTTATATTTCCTGCACTTAAAACAATATGATGGCCAAAGGTGGATGGGTCCTGGGTTTTAGGATGAAGCCCTTGGTCATCAATTAGTATAATCTGTTTTGAACAATACAACGGTTGGAGGCGGATGGGTCTCGGTTTGAGATGAAACCTTCAACCGTTGTGTAAATATGGTAAAGAACTTATCGTGCTTTTGGTGGATGGGCCTTG
Organism: Helianthus annuus; assembly: GCF_002127325.2. Classification (NCBI taxonomy): domain Eukaryota; kingdom Viridiplantae; phylum Streptophyta; class Magnoliopsida; order Asterales; family Asteraceae; genus Helianthus; species Helianthus annuus. The sequence continues at coordinate 136,134,360 of NC_035449.2, read as the reverse complement.
GTTTGAGGTGAAACCAAAAGCACAACTTTTGACATGTTAATAATATAACCTCCTTTTGACTTACTTGTTGTTGCCTTTTAATTTTTTGTTATGCATTGTTTAGTTTAAATTTCAGCTTCCCAAAATTAGTGCCATTATTTTTTGAAAATATCTTGATCAGTATACTCGCAAATATCCTATAAAGACGTGCGTCAAATAAGGTTTTTATAACCAAACAATTCAATTAAAGTCTCAAAAAAGAAAAAAAGGACAGTTCATTCTTATTTTACTAAGTTAGTTTTGATAATACTTGTTTGACTAGAACACAATTTTAGTTTTCAGCCCAAGCATTATATCCCAAATATTCCAACCTAATATCCTGAAACATATTCCAAAAATATATCCTAAGAATATATCCTAATCAGGATATTTACGCCTTTTTTAAACATAGTTTCAAAAGTACAAATGACTTATATAAGGTTTACAAAGGAAGACCATACCAGGAATAGAGTGTAACCCTATTATCGAGCTTCAATCCCTTTGCAATTTTTTCCACTAAGATGTCCCAAGTTCGAGATACTTAGTACACTAGGTCCAAACTTGATCCTTTGAGCTTTACACAATCGCCTCAGAAGGAATGTCCCCTGTGCATAAAGTCTTTGAACACTTAGAATGTCACACCCCCAAAATACCACTTGCGGGAACTCCGCGAGGTGTGTTACGCATCAGAGTTCGAGCCACCAATCAAGTTGCACCAGTAATAAATATGTAAACAAACATTCCATTTCATAATAAATAATTCCCAACATAAGGGTTTCAAACCAATTTAAATATCTAGCGGAAGCATAATGTAAATTATCAGTTGATTGTTCAGAATCATAAGTTCATAGTGATATGTTATGTATTCAAGAGTTTCGATCCATGACCACTCCAGCACTCCCAGATAGCAAGTCCATGTCAAGTTATCTAACGACCTGCAAGCATGCAGACAAGTGTGTCAGACTACGCTGGTGAGTTCAAAGTTTTGTTTACGTGTGAAGTTACCAAGTGTTTGTTAAGTCAACTCGCTGTTTTGTCTCAGATGTTGTTATTAACTTGATTACTGTACCGTATGTAGCGTCAATGATGGGAATGCCTAACCCCAATGCCCATAACCAGGCATTGGTCAAAGTCAAGGTATCAAACAACCTTGACAAGCTGTAGGAGGTCTTATATCCGCGGTGTGTTTTCAAGATGTCCAAGTAATTAGTTCACACCCGTCCTTACGGCCCGGTGTGAGGGTGCCAAACCTAATAGCGCGCTATCAACTAATTACCCCATTGCCTTACAGGCAACCCAGTAGATGATTGATTCTGTGTTCAATAACCAACATCCCAGTTTAATCGTTTACCCAACATTCCCTTCCAATGGTTTACTAGATGTCCCAAACCACCGGGACGCATGCTTAGAAAAGTGCAGTAAACTCACCTTGGTTTGCTCGGTAAGATACACAAAAGGTTCTTGAACTAAGGGTGGTCAACCACGTCCTAACAGGGTTACCATACAAGTCAGGTTTTGACTCAAGTAATGCACATAGGTTTCACACAAGTTAACACGTTACATGCACGAATAGATTATGGCAACATTTTAACAATCAAGTAATACATTCAACTTGTGCGATTTAAAAGTCTAAGCCCAAAAGTAATCGGCCCCACATGTTGTGCGACCCACAACATGTTGTGCGATCCAACAAGTCCCGGCCCAACTATAATTAAGCCCGACATCAAATAAGTCTGTTAGGCCCTAAAGTGTGAGACTGACGCATCAAATTAGCACAACGGGCTATGGTTACGAACTGGGTCGTACCGGGTTAGTTTATATTAGGTTGTAGACCTTTATAGGTCACTTGGGCCAAGCTTTAGGCCATGTGGGCCAAGCAGGCCCAAGGGGAGCCCATGTAGGGACTTGGGCTTAAGTTAGTATATAAACAAGTTTACAACTTGTTTTAGGGTTGGACATTCATAGTTACAATTTCTCTAGTTAGAGAGAGGCAATTGGTGGTGAACTTGTACCAGACGATTTTGCTTGTCAAAGTAATAGAATCGTGTGCAAGTTTAAAGGTGATTCGGTTTGTTCTTCGTTTCCATATTTCCGGTTCGTAGTTTCATATTTTTCGATTCGTTCTTGAATCATATCAAGTTTGGATTCCGCACAAACTTGGTGTTGTTTGATATCATTGAAAGATCCGGTTTCACGGGACTTACAAGTGGTATCAGAGCCTTTAGAACCTATTTCTAGGCTCGGTTAGATATCAAAGATTCAAGATTTTCGTTATTTTTGGGTTCGGTGTTCTTCGTGTTCTTCGTTTGTTCATCGAAATTTTATCAAAAGTTAGTATGTTTTGGTGGTGTTTGATCTTTTGAAAGTTGTTACAAGATAAATGGAAATCTTTTGAAATTTTTAAAAGGTTTTCATTATTATCTTTTCAAGTTATCAAATTCCTAAAATCTCGAAAATTCTGGTTGTTATTCCTTTTTGAAATTTTTGTTTCCAAATTTAAAAAAAAAAGGAATTTCCATCTACAAACGGTTTCCACTTCTTCAGTCCATCACACTGCTTCAGTCCATCACACCGCTTCTTCAGTCTCGAGATTTCGAGTCATCACGTTTTGACTCGCAACCACAAGATCACTTTCACCTGTCATCTTCAGTTCACCGAGTCGCAATCACCATCATACAGCCCCATAATCACCTCTTGTCACCATTACAACCTACACCATCATCTTTCTCGGTCACAAGTCACCCTTCGCCGGAGCACCACACCCTTTAACACGTTATTCGCCGACCATCTCCGTTCGAACTCCGATCATCTTCCCTTCTCACAACACCGTCCACCTGTTTGCTTATTCCGATCACTATCGCCGTTCAGTCACCTGTTGACAACCTCCGGCCACCTCCGTTACTTGTTATCGACCTCCGGCTATCATCTTCACTGTCATTACCGGCAACCGCCATCACCGATCATCGTATAACTGTCATCATCTCCGGTCACTCTTCAATCGAAACCCATCCAAACATCGACTCCGGTCTTCTTCTCCGACCTCACCTTCTTCTCCGACTTCACCGCCATTACATCTTGCTTCCTTCACCATCGTAATCCCCATCAAAAAGGAATACTTAAAGGATATCTTAATAATAATATTAATCATAATAATAGTTATATTTATTATATTAAAAAAAATAAATAAATAAAATAAAAACATATATCATATTTTGAGAATATTAAAAAAAAGGTTTGTTTGGTGGTGAATTCGTTTTTGAAAGGTTTTTGAGGTGTGATTTCGAAAGCGGGTTCGTTCCTTCACGTTCAACGGGTTTGAGTTAGCGAGTACACGGGTTCTCGCTTTGAGCGTGTGTTGAGGAAATTGTTAAAAAGGATCACATTTTGGGGGATCAAATTTTAAAAAAAAAAATGTCTTCAAAAAGAGAGATGCTTCAGCAGAAATTCGAAGGATTCAGTTACTCATACGGTGAATCTATAGATGCAGTGATTGGCCGGTTTGTTGAACTGCTTTCTGAAATGGAGAAGGCAGAAATGGTGGTGTCTACTCGCATAAGCAACAGAAAGCTTCTGGAGGCTATAAAAGGGATTCCAAATCAGGCGAACTGTAGTTGGTTTATGAATGTTAATCAGATAATAGTGACAACCGACGGCAACTGTTACAAAATGAAGTCAGATGAGCTGATCTCCCTCATCAAATCCTATGGCAGTGCTGACTCATCACAAAATTCAGCATTTATGTTTAACAAACCCATGGCTCAAGAAGTTACTCGTGATCGTGAAGAGATACTTTCTGTATTTTGCACTCCTGAGTGTAGAAAAAGAAATGAGGAATATCGATTACACAACGCTGAGTTGATTCAAGACCACAACGACATAAAAAATAAAAATTTTACTTTATCAAAGAATGAAAAGCTTTATAAAGATAAAATTGAAGCTCAGCGAAAAGACATCATTAAACTTAAGGATGATGTTAGTGTAAAAACAGCCCAACTCTTCATGGTTCAAGAAAAACTATGCGATGTGACTAAGGAACTGGAGGATATCAGAGATAGATATCAAATAAATGAGCTAAATATTAAAAAATTTGATTCTTCCAGCAAATTAGTCAAAAACCTGTGTGATCAACAGCTAGCATATCAGAAAAGGAAAGGGTTGGGATTGGGTTTTAATCAGGCTCCTCCTCCTTATAATGACAATTATACTTACTTACCTATGACTGAGGAGGAGCTGATGAATGAAAGTAAAATGACTTACGGTCCTAAAACTGATAAGTCATCAATCAACAGCAGACCTGTTGATAAACGAGCGACTCCTCCAATAAATTTTGTTGCTAAGGGTACAATTGATCCTAATGCTTCTTCTACATGTGCAGATGAAGTAGTTGAAGTAACGATTGAAAAAGTAGCTGGGGAGGAACAAGCATCAGAGTCTAATGCTTCTGAAAATTTAATAAATAAAGCTAATCTAGACTCTATTACGACATGTGATATTCTTAACTCAGTTTTTCGCTCTGTGATTAATCTCAGGCCTGATGATTTGGGCGAAAACGTTGATGCTTGTGTAACGAAAAATGAATCGGCAAATAGAGCGAATGAGCCGGCTGAACCATCTGATTCCAAACGCGAATCACCTGAAGCAGCTGATTCTGAGAAATTGGAATCAGTTGATTCTAGTGAATTCAGCTCAAGGATGTCATGTGCAGAACCATCTTGTGCTGATAATTTGTCTAATGATTCAGCTGAAGTCTCTACTAAAGTTTCTGGTATTTCTTCCGACAAATCAGAACTCTCCGATTCTGTCAAAGCTGATGATATGAAGGATGAAGAGAAGACAGATGTGAAAAAGGCTCCAAATGCGCAAGTTGAACAATCTGAACCTTCGGTTAGTGGTGAAAAGGTTCAGATCAAGCAACAAGAGCCAAAGCAAGCAGGAAAAGGACGCGGAAATAAGAAGCCTAAACATCAAAGACAAGCAGGCTCTCCACAGTCCTCAACGGGCAGCAATAGTCATCAAAAGGCCCGTGATGTGAAAAATGCCTTTGTTAAGCCAGTCAGTAATGGCAAATGTGAAAAATATGCATTTGACTGTGCTAACAAAGTTTTTGGAAAGGCTGGTGAGATTTCTGAACAAAACTTGCAGTCTCATCAAAACAAGAAGAATCAGAAGAAATCTCCACCACAGAAGGCCCCCGCAAACGACAAGTACAGACATCCAAATTCATCCTCGTTTGCAAGAAATGTGCAAGGAAATCAAGCACAGAAAGGACCGGTTCGTCCTTCAGGGTCTTCAAGAGCAAATCCAGCTGATCAGAATGCTTTCTACATAAAGAGACAAACATGCTTTAATTGCGGCATTGCTGGTCACATTGCTAGAAACTGCACAAATCGTCCCTGTGCACCATATTATATGCAAAATCGGAGGGTTACATCAAAGGATAACTACCATTCTAAGCCGATGAAGGTATCATCACCTAAGGCAATGAAGAATGTGAATCCCAAGGTTAAACCTTCTGATGGGGATTGGAACGCTGCCAAAAACAAACGCAAGGCTTCTCAGGAACAAAAATGTTTTTCTAAAACCAACAAACCTGAAACAGCTAAAGTTGCTCAACCGAAGGCAACAAATGCGTTTGCTATACCGAAACAGATTTGGAAATCCAAATCCAAAGCAGCAATGTCTCCAATCCTTGAAACAAAAGGGGACTTGTGTTTAAAAGAAGTGTCTTATTTTGATGCTTCAGGTAAACCCAGGACCACGATGGCCTGGGTACCAATGTCTTACTAATCTCCTTACTTTTCAGGAACAACCAAGGAGGAGCTGTTGACAATCTCTGGAATGTTGATAGCGGTTGTTCCAGAGATAAAAACGGGTAACATTTCACTGTTGCAAAAAGTTCAAATTTTTTTTACAGATGATATGTTTCCTTTGGAGGAGATAAGAGAAGTAAGAAATGATCAGCAAAAGGTACCGTTTAAATTCAGTACTTTGATTTGAATTTGATTAGTCTTCAATCTGATGACAGAACGGTTAAGCAAAAATATTTTCTCTTTTTCTTAGTTTATAACTTTGTACATAAAGTGTCCTTTCTCTAGTAAATGGTAAATTTGCGCAAAAATCCAAGATTTATGCGCAAATTTAGGGGGAGAGAGAGACATATATAGTGTTTAGGGGGAGAAAACTAAGAAAACACAAAAAGAGTTTGCTGTATATATGTATTTCTTTAGGGGGAGAAAATGAGAAAAACACAAAAACATTAGAAAAATGAAAAAGCCAAAAAGAAAAATTGCATGATATGGGAAGTGAAATAAATGTTCGTGTTAAAGGGTTTGACTAACACATGTAAGGTGCCATAGCTGAAAAGACTAGGATCTACTGCGATATGTTGATAGGCTTGACGCTCAACATGATAAAAGATACTAAGTGATATAAACATAATGAACTATGTACCATGTGGGTAACATACCAACGGCGTATGATTTTATGGTCTTAAATCTTGCGTTGATAGATAGCCAGCATCTGAGGTTTCGGGTATTTATATTGTTGAATCATCCGGGGATATCTTGGTTGTCCTTCTGCTTAGAACTAAAATTGTACATGACTCCAGGAAAGAAAGTCACTTGGAATTAGCTCATTTCTATTTGAATGTTTGTATGTTGTCCCGATACACACAATTTTGATCTGATTCTGAAATCTTCTCTGAAAAAGTCGTGTACCTCCTCTGCTGCATCCAGATACATGCTGACCTGGAGGTGCTAGGCAACGACAGCTTCTGCTGCATCCAGATACATGCTGACCTAGCTGTACGTTGTCGCGCTGTAGATCTAAACACCCGAAAGAGGCCCTTTAGTGCCCAAAAGAAACCCAAGAAACCTATATCAAATTGAGAAAAACTCATTTGATCTGTATATTATACCATCTCTGCAAAAGATCTATTCTGTTCTCTTCTCAACCTATTCCCAGTTAAGATTTCAGAAATCTGGATTGGACTTGTGAAATATGTGGTAGGGAAGATACTTGCATGATAGAGTGTGCTGTTTATATTTCCGGGATTTGATTAGTATTTCTTTGGGTGTTCATTGTTAAGAAATCAAAACATGATAAAACAGATTATATGCAGACCTAGACACAGTCAGGATATCTTAAAGGATGTCATCAGTATACTCACCTGCTACGATGAATCGTTGTGCTTACCTTGATCGCGGGGGTATGCCTTGGAATGGGACACACGGGTATAATAGTATAATATTACCTTAATCATATCACGAAGTTGAAAAATTGAAAGTTGAGCGTTAAAGTTTAAAGTTGACAAACATATTGGCAATCGCATAGACCAGTTTGATTAGGCTCGTACTGAAAAGTGTTCCTTAGTCTGCCTGAAAACGAATTTTGATCCCATTTGCAATTGTAATTGTATATTATGGTAGTTGTTTATATTTTGAGTTTTTATTTGTTTTAGTTCTTAAAATTAAAAATTAAAAATTAAAAATAGAAAAAATTTCAAAAATCCAAAAAAATAGTGTTTTATTTGTTTCTCTTAAAATTAAAAAAAAATTTTTTAAAAATGTAACTGTTCTTGAAGATTTGACTGATCATCAAAAGTTGAAAGAGTTTAAATTGTGAAATCCGAGTACAAGTACTTGGATGTACCTAGTGTTCATGTGGTACTCTCCCTGTTGCATAAGAAATGTTTGCTTATGAGTTTGTGAGCATGTGCAGAACTTGATTTCAATCAAGAACAGGGGTTGATGAAGACTGAGATGCTGTTAGTTGCTGAAGAAGTCTGAAGCAGCACAACAACAATATGTACCTGAGTCAGAAGAACCGGATACGAGACGCCGTCTGACAGTGAAAGTACATTCGAAGAAGTACCGTGAACCTGCTTGAAAGACAAAGACTGAAGAAGAAAAGAGCTGTTGAGAATCCTCCTCTCACATTCTTTTTGACAAAGATTTTCAAGCAAAGCTGATCGAGATCCTGATATGAAGCTAACCACAAGAGCTGAAGAAAGAGACCCAGTGCTGAGAGTTCAGAAGTCAAGAACTTCCACAACATCTGCAGCATAGCATCAACCATAGATTTCGTTGAAGACGTTGCTGAATTCAAGTTATGAAGACAATTTGATGGCATCAGTCTAGGGGGAGATTGTTAGGCCCTAAAGTGTGAGACTGACGCATCAAATTAGCACAACGGGCTATGGTTACGAACTGGGTCGTACCGGGTTAGTTTATATTAGGTTGTAGACCTTTATAGGTCACTTGGGCCAAGCTTTAGGCCATGTGGGCCAAGCAGGCCCAAGGGGAGCCCATGTAGGGACTTGGGCTTAAGTTAGTATATAAACAAGTTTACAACTTGTTTTAGGGTTGGACATTCATAGTTACAATTTCTCTAGTTAGAGAGAGGCAATTGGTGGTGAACTTGTACCAGACAATTTTGCTTGTCAAAGTAATAGAATCGTGTGCAAGTTTAAAGGTGATTCGGTTTGTTCTTCGTTTCCATATTTTCGGTTCGTAGTTTCATATTTTTCGATTCGTTCTTGAATCACATCAAGTTTGGATTCCGCACAAACTTGGTGTTGTTTGATATCATTGAAAGATCCGGTTTCACGGGACTTACAAAGTCCAAACATAAAATACTCGGCCCAATGTAAAAGCCTTGTGCGATCCAGATTGGGTTGTACGACTGAGTTGGGTTGTGCGGTTTGGCAGTTTCGGCTTGTCCGGCCCAAACAGCATATCAGCATTTAACATGTGGGGGTGTGGCCCAAACAACTTGTGCGACTCAATGATCCTTGTGCGACTAGGGACCGCTTGTGCGATCAGGTCCCCTTGTGCGAATAGACTTCTTGTACGACCAAGAAGTCTTGTGCGATACATTTTAATTTCCGGATATCATGCTTATTTGGTTACAAGCATTTAACAAATTTCCAGTTTACATTCTAATCAATTAACAGTCAATCGGTTTCAATCAATCAATAGTTTCCAAACATGTGATTATCAATCAACAACTAATTAATTTCAAAATGTGCTAGATCTCGATCAACCAAGGTTGTTACCACCAATCCACATAAACCCTAACCAAATTATAACATGAACAACAATCTAATCAACTCTTATGATTCAATCCGATTACACATACATACAACCGATTAACAAGCATTCGTTTCTAGAATAATAATATGCAGATCCGATTAACAACTACACGGTTCTAAATCAATAACATGCAACCCGAATCATAAGATTATTACCACGTCAAGAACCATTCAATATTCATAACAAGAACCCTAGTTATCCCATAACATTATGGCAACCAATACTATCTAACAAACAAAATTCGTTAAACACTAACCTGTTAGAGGAATGATAACGAGAATGATCCAACAAGAGGGTGATCCGAGCACAATGATCCTCGGTTTTCGTCGGTTTGAGAAGAGAGAAAGAGCTAGGGTTTTGTGAGTGTAATGTGTTTTGTAACAATGAGAGGACAACTCCCTCATGTGTGTGTTGTACGTATAAGAGAGGTGGGCCGGACCCCTCAATGGGCCGCCCTTATGATCCGATTACAAGGATGTGGCCCAAATGGCCTTGTGCGTTCAAGTAAGTGTTGTGCGTTCGTGAGTCTTGTGCGGTCGGATCACTTGTATATATACACACATTCACATATAATAAAACATAACATTCATACATTCATTCAATTTACATAGTTCACGTAAGCACGTAACGTTACACAAAGTAGGTTCGAATTACGTGTTGTCACAGTATCCCCAACTAAAAAGAAATTTCGTCCCGAAATTTGGTACGCACTCACTGAGGAAGCTAGGTAAGTTATATCGTTCACTGATTTTCCTGGGGTGTCACATAGAAATTTTTTGAACATTGGTTCCAACCGTCTGAACAGTTCTTGTGTTACAGGGGGTAAAACCTAAAATATACTAGAGATAAATCCTTAGTATCTTGGGGATAAACCCATAAGTATCCTGGGGAAAATCCCAAATTTTCATGCGCTACAGGCGGGAGTGTATAAACTCCAAGACTTAGAAAGGTGGTAACCTTTAAACCTTAGAGAGTATGAAAATACCCTTCCGTGAGAGAGGGTGATCAATCCTCATTTACCTTTAGGATCCAGGATATAGCCAACAATAACGAAATTGTCAGCCACTTTTACATGGACTGGTCCCGCTATCTTGAACTATCCCTGGATAACCTGCACTCCAGGCGGTGTGTTTAAACCCAATTCAAGAGAAAGGTGAATACCTTTAAACCAGTGAAGGGATCAGGATCCCTTAAACGTGAGAGAGGGGGCCAATCCTCTAGTCTTTCGAAGTATCCTGAGTGTGTATCCTGGAGCTATATCCTGAAGCATATACTGCAAAACAACCATAAGCTAAGGTGGGTGTTAGCCTGGCTAACAGCCCTCCGATGCTTAAGTCAGTATTGGGTTCAAAACAATATCAAATATAACAAAAAAGATAAAATTCATACCTTCCTGAGTTAGAAACTAAATTCCAAACTCACTTGAAATAGAGCTTTAGATGTATAGCATTCCAGGATCTTGGTAGTACATCCCCCTCCATATTCTTGATTCGGTATGCTCCTTTCCCTGATTCTGATTCAATCTCATAGGGTCCTTCCCACTTTGGAGCCAACTTCCCATCAGCAGGATTCGTAGTATTCTAAAAAGCTTTTCTTAACACCCAATCTCCAACTTGAAACCTCCTAGTTCTTATATTCTTGTTATATGCTCTGGATATCCTCTGTTGATATGCTGCCATCCTAATCTTTGCCGCATCTCTTGTTTCATCAATAGTATCTAATTCCTGGCAAAGGGCTTTAGGATTCTGCTCAGGATCCCTGAGGTTGGATCTCGCTGTAGGTATCACCATTTCTGTCGAGATCACGACTTCTGCTCCAAATACTAAGGAAAATGGGGTTTGACCAGTCGCACTTTTCACTGTCGTTCTATCAGCCCATAGGACAAAGGGTAATTCTTCTGCCCATCTTCCCTTCTTAGCTCCAAGCCTTTTCTTCAAATTGTTGACAATTATCTTGTTTGAGGATTCTTCTTGAGGATGTACCGGTGTGGATGTGATCATTTTAATTCCCCAACTTTTGCAAAAGTCAGTAGTCCTCTTACTTATAAACTGAGAACCATTGTCACAGATTATCTCGGCTGGTACTCCAAATCTGGTCAGGATATTCCTTTTTATGAAGGATACTACTTCTTGGTCTCTAACTTGGACAAATGCTTCAGCTTCAACCCATTTAGAGAAATAATCAGTCATTGCCAGCATGAAGACTTTCCCTCCTGGAGCCTTTGGCAATTTTCCTACTATATCCATTCCCCACTTCATGAATGGCCAAGGGGAAACAATAGGATACAGTGGTTCAGCAGGCTGATGTAATATATTACTATGTCTTTGACATGCATCACACCTTCGAGCATATTCTGCAGCATCTTTCCTCATCGTTGGCCAATAATATCATGTTCTTAATACTTTCAAGATTAACGACCTGCCCCCAGTATGGTTACCACAATCCCCTTCGTGTATATCCTAAAGCACTTCTTTGGTTTCAGGATCCTCCAAGCACCTCAGATATAGTCCTGCAAGAGATTTCTTATACAAAACATTATTTATAAGAGTGAATCGCGATACCTTCATTCTAAAGGCCTTAGGATTTTCATCCTTTGGAATGTGCCATTCCTTGAGATATCTCATGATCAGAGCCGTCCAGGGCTTAGGATCCTCCTCAGGATATTCATCATTAGGATCCTGAACACTTACTACCTCCTTATCCTGAGAATCCGTCGCAGGATACAGGACATGTAATATTGGTATTTGGGTTCCTTCCGGTATCCTGACTGATGATCCTAGATTTACCAACGCATCAGCTTCAGCATTATCTTCTCTGGGTACCTGTTCAAGTGTAAAAACATCGAAATATCCTGCTAATTTTTTGAGGATTTCGAGATATTCAATTAACTTCTCACCTTTGACTGCATAGGTCCCATTAAAATGATTAGTAATTAACAAAGAATCAACAAATACTTGTAAATTCTTGATATTCATACTCTTAGCCAATTCTAATCCTGCAATTAAAGCTTCATATTCTGCTTCATTATTAGTAGCAGGAAATTCACATTTAATAGCATGGGGTAATATATCCCCCTGTGGCGATTTTAGTAGTATACCTAAACCTACACCTCTTACATTAGATGCACCATCAGTATATAGTGTCTAGGATTCTATGTTTTCTCCTAGTTGTTGCACTTCTAGGTCTACTTCATTTTTAATATCACTACTGAAATCAGCCACAAAGTCAGCTAAAGCCTGAGACTTTTTGGCATTTCTCGGTTCATACACTAGATCATATGCACTTAATTTCACTGACCACTTAGCCATCCTACCTGACATCTCGGGTTTCCTAAGAACATTTTTAACAGGATAGTTAGTTTTAACATGAATCCTATGTGTTTCAAAATAATGTCTAAGTTTTGTTGATGCCATAACTAGGGCTAATATTAATTTCTTTAAATGAGAATATCTAGTTTCAACATCTAATAAACTTTTATTAACATAATAAACAGGATACTGCTGACCTTCATGATCCTTTACAAGGACAACACTTACTGCATTCCATGACACTGCAAAATACAGGGATAATGGTTCACCATCCTCAGGCTTCATCAATAGAGGTGCGGTTGAAAGATACTGCTTCAAATCCTTCAAGGCTGCTTCATGCTTCTCTCCCCATTCGAATTTTTTATTCTTCTTCAGGATATCATAAAACTCCTTGCACTTCTCCAAGGATCTTGAGATAAATCTATTTAATGCTGCTACTCGCCCTGTTCACCTTTGAACATCTTTCATATTTGAAGGTGACTTAATATCCAAGATAGCTTTTATTTGCTCCGGGCTCGCTTCTATTCCCCTTTTGGTCACCATGTATCCCAGAAACTTTCCTGCTCCTACTCCAAAATGGCATTTGGCAGGGTTTAGCTTCATGTTGTATTGGTCCAGGATATCAAATGCTCCCTTAATATCCTGGAGGTAATCCTCAGCCTTCTTGGATTTTACTACCATATCATCGATGTACACCTCCATGGTGTCCCCCAGTTTGTCTTTAAACATCATGCTTACCAATCTCTGGTATGTTGCACCTGCATTTTTCAAACCAAAAGGCATTGCAGTATAACAATAAATACCTGTTGGTGTCATGAAGGCAGTATCCTCCTGATTCAAGGGTTCCATCTGGATCTGTTGGAATCCTGAGGAGGTATCCATGAAGGTTAGCATCTCGTGGCCAGCAGTAGCATCCACCATTGAATCGATATGAGGTTGAGGAAACGGGTCTTTGGGACAAGCTTTGTTCAAGTCCATATAATCTACACATACTCTCCATTTCCCGTTTTTCTTTTGCACCACAACTACATTCGCCAGCCATTTGGGAAATTTCACTTCCCTAATCATCTTGCTCTTTAATAATCTTTCAACTTCCTCCTGAATGATAGTGTTCCGTTCTAGAGCAAATTTTCTTCATTTCTGCTGGACAGGCTTGAAAAACCTATCAATTCCGAGCTTGTGAGTTATAATATCCTTGGAAATTCCTGTCATATCCTCGTGTTTCCACACGAATGTTGACATCCTGCATTTCAAAAAGTTAGTCAATTGATTTTCAATATTCTGAGGGATATTGGTTCCCACGAGCACTGAGATATCTGGATTATCCTGATCCAGGATAATTTTCTTTACATCCTGCTCGGAAGCCTCCATAATATCCTGGGCTCGCATCTTTAATTGCTATGCTGCACTAGGCTTTGTCGAGGACTTCATTAAAGAAGAGTAACACTCTTTTGCTTCCTGTTGATCGCTTTCCACCTTTACTACTCCCCAAGGGGTAGGTATCTTGATGCTTTGATGATAGGTTGACGGCACAACCTTCGTATCATGGATCCAAGGCCTACCTAATATAATATTATAGCAGGATAGGGAGTCCATGACACAAAAGCGCTGCATTGAATTAACCCCTTCAACATATACAGGCAATTTTATCTCCCCCACAGTGTTTCTAGCCTCTCCACTGAAACCGACAAGCACAGTGGATTTCGAAGTAATATCCGTCGGGGATACATTCACCCTCTTCAATGTCTCCAGCTGAATTATGTTGACGGAGCTGCCATTATCTACCAGTATCCTGCGTACAAAATAGTTAGCCACATATAATGTTATTACTAGAGTATCATGGTGAGGATCCTGGACCGTATCGTTGTCATCACTATCGAAAGTGATCACTTTATCAGTTGTGAGGGTTATCATCCTGGTTGGCTTATCTCCTCTTTCTGCCTTGGCTTCCTTTGCATGTCTCTTAGCCGTAGAATATGAAGGCCCGCAAATGTCGGATCCTCCTGAAATAAAGTTAATTATTTTTGCATCTGCAGGAGGTGATGCTGCTCGTTCAGGATCCTTCTCAGTATCCTATCCCTTATTCGTCTTTCTTCCCAGGAGATCCTTCAGATATCCCTTACTCAAAAGATAGCTTATTTCTTTCCTTAGAGCAATGCAATCCACAGTAACATGTCCGAAATCTTCGTGGAAGGCACACCACTTGGAATTATGCTTCCAATCAGCTTTTTGTTGATTCTTCCGGGGCCATCTTGCTTTGTCTCCCAAACCCTACATAGCATACATCAGCTCAGGTATATTAACAGAAAAACAATATTCAGACAACTCAGGATACTCCTCAGGATCCTCGTCTTCAACAGCATTCACTTTTTTGCTGTCATTTATGCCATATGGCTTAGAGCGATATGGTTTATACGAGGATTCTGATTTCCTGTTGGTCGACTCATAGGTTGTAGACGAATTCATCCTCTCTGGCATCTTTTTATCATCCTCCAACTGAATATGTCTTAGAGCCCTGTTACGAGCTTCATCCAGATTCCTACAGGGATTCATTACAAGATCCTGGTAAATTTGAGAATCCTTTTGCAACCCCATCTTGAAAGCTTGCACAACTGTTGCAACGTCAAGATGCGGGATATCTAAGGATTCCCGGCTAAATTTGTTCACATAATCCCTCAAGGATTCCTAAGGTCCTTGAGTTATCCTGTAAAGATCACTAGTTAGTTTCTCAAAACTGCAAGAAAATTGACTATTAAATAAATTAACCAAATGAGCAAATGAAGTAATTGAGTGGGGAGGAACGTTTAAGAGCCATTTCAAGGCAGATCCTGTTAAAGTAGAACCAAAACCCTTCCATAAGCATGCTTCCTTGAGATCCGGAGGGATAGGGTTGATCTCCATCCTTTCCCTATATTGGGCAATATGCTCTTCAGGATCCGTTGTTCCGTCATAGAGTTTCATGTTAGGCGTCTGAAATCTTTTTGGGATTTCAGCATCACAAATGGGATACGCGAACCGGGTTATCCTGTGGTTGTCTTGGGATACTTCTGGAATTGGCTGGACCACCCCAGGTATAATGAATATCATGTCTTTCAATTTCTGAAGCTCCCTAAAAAATGTTGATGTCATACCTGCATCCTGCAAAGATCCAACACCATTAGTAGTAAAAGTATTATTATTATTGTTGGACTCTGTATGCCCAAGACACATACTAAATTGATGTGGCTAGTACGTTATGATCCAAGTCGGGTCATACCCAATAACAAGCTGGACAAACACCTACAATATTTATTTATGATATGATCAAACAAATAAATATTAACACTTACAATATTTAGAAATCGGTTTTCTAAATAAATTGCACTTGACAAACTAATAAATTATATGGATAATTTATTTTGAGAGAATATTTTATTTTGTTATTTAATGGGTTAAATGACTTAATAAAAGTTGTACTTAAAACATGAGATGTTATAATTTTATAAAAGTTATAAAATTATATAAGACTTAAATTGTTATTATAAGAAAAATTTTGAATTTTTGTTTTTATAAAAATAAAAGCTAGGCCGCCCCCTTCATGGGAACTCACACAAGTTTTTTGGTCCAATCATATTGCATGCATTTTACATATCTAGATGAAGCTTGATTGACCATTTTGGGTGGCAACTCTCTCTCTCATCCTTTTAAGAAAAGGGTGTTCCAAGACTTGTAACTAAGAATCATTTTTTACAAGTTTTTCAAGTTGCAAGAACACACAAAAACTCTCTAAAAATTTTCGGCCAAAGTGGTGTTGATCAAGAGGGATTTTTCAAGTGTGCTTCAAGTGTAGAAATCCTAGCAACATAAGGTGTTCGTTGGAAGCTTGGGGTATGCAAGCTTGAGGTCTTCTCCTTTGAAGATTTCCATTCAAGAATATCATCTTCTTCCATCTCCTTGCTCTTGGAATGGTAGTATTCTCAAACACCCTATGGTTGTATTTTGATAGCATGCATGTCATATATGGATCCGATTTTGGGTTTTTGCATTTAAAATGGTTTTATATCTTGCAAAATAACATGTTTTAAATCCTCTTTCCGCTGCGTTTTAATTTTATTCGGATAAAATTACTTTGATAAACATGTGAAAAACCCAACAATGGCATCTAGAGCCGCTTATATGAGTGCTTGCTTCATCGGATTTAAAATTTCGGGTTTTCGGGTTTATAGAAACCCTATGGCCGAAATTTTATCCATGGTTTTCCCTTTGTTTTTTTTTCAAGATTTATTTCCTACATGCATAAAGGAATCTTGAAAAATTATGTCATATGGATGATTTGTTTTGTTTAGACAAAACCCACATTTTTCGGTTTTTCATTCTTGGCCGAAAAATATAGGTTGTAAAAGGAAACCATTTTGCTCTTGAAATTTATATATATTTGGATATATATTTTGGTGTTCATAACCTAGCCATGACCTTGTGTGAATCATTTTGTGTTTGTGATTTTATTATTCAATGGGTTGTAATAATTATTATTTTGTCTTCCATTTGTAAAAATATGTAATTTATTTATTTTCATTTGGTATGTAAGTAAATAGATTAGATGCATTTTATTTTACTAGAAAAAATGTATTAGGATACTTTTATGTAAAAGAAGATGCACACAAAAATGCGGTTTTGGGTTTTGCCATTTTCGGGCATAAAGGACTTCATAGTTCTTAACGGGATTTTAGCCCGATAACCAAAACACATTTTTGAAGTCCAAAGGAGTTTGGAGCTGAATATTAAAGACATTTGGAAGTTCAAAGAATGTGAAGAAATCACAACACAAGATGAAGACTTGGAGCATTTGGATGCGGGATCAAGTGGGAGTTCACCTACACCCCTCTTGTGTCTATCTTCACCCTTTAGGAAGGACCTTTTGACACACTTGTTTCGGCTAACAAGTGTGGTCAAAATAGTTGGCTATGGTTATGCACCTATTATCATATGTGTTGTGTGCTTGTATGGTTATTTTTTTTATGGTTGTTTGGATGATATTTGGATATGCATGCTTAACAACAAATAATCCGGAACAAGCCTAAAATTGGTTCTTACAAAATCATTAAAACAGTTAATAAAAGGTTTTATTAAAAATTAATGATTTTATAATAAAATGGTTTTATTAAAAGAACCTTGAAAATTGGTTTTCACTAAAGTACCATTGATTTGAATGCATGCAAATATATGGTACATAAAATTTTTCTAAACTAGAATTTTGAAAAATAAAAATCCCTTTTATAAAACAAGTCAAACACCATCCTTTTATACAACACTCGAATTACTTGGGAACTCTTTGTGGGATAAAGGTCACCTAACCACATTTGAGGAAACTTGTATATTTGAGGTGGGTTCACCATGTTTGTGGGATAAAGGTCACCTAACCACTTATGTGTGTAAACTCACATGTGTGTATAAGTTGGACGACTTGATTTGGAAACCATGAACTTAGGGTCACCGAAGCATGGGGAACAAAGGTGTTGATGGGATTAAACATGCCAACTAAACATAAAGATGTTTAACCGATCCCATATAGCTAGAAGTTGCAAAGGGTTGCAATCGTCAAACGTTGACTACCTTGTTAATTTAAATAATGGGATAAAGGTCACCTAACCAATATTTAAATGTAACGTTGGATTCTAGATTTTAATTATTAATTGTCTATGAGACATTAAAAGGGTATTAATGATTAAAATTTTAATAATATCGAAAATACTAAAATTGAACTTTGTTAAATTTTGTAGATGGCCGCTAACAATGCAAACCCGATTACCCAAACCGTCCGTAACCTATCATTAAGAACCATCCTTGAAAAGGATCGTCTCAACCATAACAACTTCATGGATTGGTTTCGAAACTTGAGAATTGTTCTCAAGCAAGAGAAGATATCCTATGTGTTGGACGATCCTATTCCCGACCAACCTGACGAGGAAGTTGTAGAAGCCTACAATGATTGGGTTAAGTATACCGAGGACTCCATGCAAGCCTCTTGCCTCATGTTGGGAACTATGATTCCCGAGATTCAAAAGGACTTTGAACATCATGGGGCATACGACATGATTACCCAATTGAAGGAAATGTTCCTACAACAAGCAAGGGTAGAACGCTTTGAAACGGTTCGAGCGCTTCATGCATGTCGAATGGAGGAAACCCAATCAGTCTCATCTTACGTCCTTAAGATGAAAAGCCACATTGATCGCCTCGAGAGGCTCAATTGTCCCGTCTCTAAAGAGTTGGCTATGGATTTGATCCTCAACTCTTTGACAAAGAAATTTGAGAGCTTTGTTATGAACTATAACATGAACGGATGGGACAAGAGCATTGGTGAGCTTCATGCAATGCTCAAAACAGCCGAAGCAGGAATGGGTAAAAAGGCTTTACACGTTCTAACGATCAATGAGGGAGACAAGAAAGGGCATCACCCCGACACCAAAGCAAATGTTGCCAAGGGAAAGGGACACGTCAAAGGGAAGGGAAAAAGAAAGGCAAAAGTAGAACCACCAAAACCAAAAGAGAAGAAGGCAAAAGTTGCCACAAGCGATCCATGCTTTGAGTGTGGAGAGATAGGACATTGGAAAAAGGAATTGTCCAACCTATCTCAAAGAGTTGAAAAACAAGAGGGATGCGGGGCAAACCTCAGGTACAATCTTTATGATACATATTGATCTAAATGTTATTTCTTCTAACACATGGGTATTAGATACCGGATGTGGAACTCATATTTGCAATTCGTTGCAGGGGTTCAAAAGAAATAAGCATTACAAGAAGGGAGACACTAGTCTCTTCATGGGCATTGGAGCGAAGGTTCAAGTTGAAGCCCAAGGAGACTATGTTTTAAAACTTCCAAGTGGTTTGGAAATATGTTTGAAAAATGTTTTGTATGCTCCTAGTTTAACTAGGAACATTATTTCTGTTTCCCTTTTAAGACAATATGGATATGATTTGAAGTTTGTGAACAATGAAATTTATGCTTTGATGAATGACATGTTCTACTTTAAAGCTACGCCTTCAAATGGTATTTATGAATTGGTTCATGATAATACATCATTTGATAATTCGATGTACCAAGCAAACACCAAGAAACTCAAAATGGATTTGAGTGAGACCTATCTTTGGCATTGTCGTCTTGGTCATATAAACAGAAATCACATGCAAACACTTCAAAAGAATGGTCTTTTGGAAACAAATGAAATTGGTTCATTTGATACATGCGAATCTTGTTTACAAGGAAAAATGACCAAGAAACCCTTTAGTGGCACAAACCAAAGGGCAAAAGATTTATTAGGCATCATACATTCAGATGTATGTGGTCCTTTTAAGCCAATGACTAGGAATGGTGAAAGATACTTCGTAACTTTTACCGACGACTTTAGTCGTTATGGTTATGTGTACTTGCTAAGTCACAAAGATGAAGTTTTTGAAACGTTCAAAATCTTCCAAAACGAAGTAGAGAATCAACTCACCAAGACAATTAAAGTTCTTCATTCCGATAGAGGAGGTGAATACCTTAGTGATGCTTTTCAAGATCATCTTAGGAGTTGTGGGATCATCTCACAACTTACTCCACCTGGAACACCACAACATAATGGTGTGTCTGAGAGGAGGAATCGAACTTTATTGGATATGGTTCGATCTATGATGGTTAGAAGCACATTGCCTCTATCATCTTGGGGTTATGCTTTGCTCTCCGCGGCTCGTATATTAAATATGGCCCCAACCAAGAAAGTGGATAAGACACCCTTTGAAATATGGCATGGAACAGTTCCATCTTTATCATATTTAAAGGTATGGGGTTGTGATGCTTATGTAAAGCAATACACCCCAAACAAGTTAGAAGTACGATCCATTAAGTGTATCTTCGTAGGATATCCTAAAGATGATATAGGATATTATTTCTACGATCCAACAGAGCAAAAGGTATTTGTTGCACGAAAGGGTAAGTTCTTAGAGGATAAGTTCCTTATGGAAGGAACTAATAGAACAGTGGAACTTGATGAGGATCAAGAACCACAACCCAATACACGTTTGGTTGATACTAGCACTCAACAAGAGGTTGTTGAAAATGATCAAATGGTTGATCAACATACACAAAACGTTCGCAGATCTGGTAGAATTAGTAATCCACCTGAAAGATATGAATTTTTCATGGATGGATGCTATGTGGTAGATTCAGATGAACCAACCACATACCATGATGCAATGTCAAAATCTGATTGCGACAAATGACTTGAAGCCATGAACGTAGAGATGCAATCCATGTATGACAACCAAGTTTGGGAATTTATTGTGCCACCTCTTAACTCCAAAGTAGTTGGAAGTAAGTGGGTTTTCAAGAAGAAAACAGATATGCATGGTAACTTGGATACTTATAAAGCGAGACTTGTAGCAAAAGGTTTCACTCAAACTCAAGGGGTTGATTATGATGAGACCTTCTCGCCAGTGGCGATGCTAAAGTCGATTAGGATATTATTTGCCATAGCTGCATATTATGACTATGAGATTTGGCAAATGGATGTCAAAACGGCTTTTCTCAATGGATATCTTGATGAAGATGTCTATATGGTTCAGCCTGAAGGTTTTGTCGATCCAAAACATCCTAACAAAGTGTGCAAGTTAAAGAAATCAATCTATGGATTGAAACAAGCATCAAGAAGTTGGAATCACCGTTTTGATGAAGAAATTAAGAATTTTGGGTTCATCAAGAACGGCGATGAAGCTTGTGTGTATAAGAAAGCTAGTGGGAGCACCGTCACTTTCTTAGTATTGTATGTCGACGACATTCTACTATTTGGAAATGACATTCCAACCATGGAAGGTGTAAAAGCATGGCTTGGAAGATGTTTTTCCATTAAAGATCTTGGAGAAGCTGCCTATATTTTGGGAATAAAGATCTATAGGGATAGATCAAGGCGCTTGATAGGTTTAAACCAAAGTGCATACATTGACAAAGTCTTGAAAAGGTTCAAGATGGAGAACTCTAAGAAAGGTTTGGTACCTATTCAAAAGGGGACAATATTGAATGTAACTCAATGTCCAAGCTCAAAGGATGAGCAAGAAAGAATGAAAGGAATCCCATATGCGTCTGCTATTGGATCCATAATGTATGCAATGATATGTACTAGACCGGACGTGTCATGCGCTTTAAGCATGACAAGCAGATACCAGCAAAATCCAGGTAACAGTCATTGGATGGCTGTTAAGAGCATATTGAAATACCTTAGGAGGACTAAGGACATGTTTCTAATATATGGATCTGGTGAAGAGGAACTCGTTGTAAAAGGTTACACGGATGCGAGTTTCCAAACTGATCGAGATGGTTCTCGATCACAATCTGGGTATGTCTTCATTTTGAATGGACCTGCAGTCTCTTGGAAGAGCTTGAAGCAGGATGTTGTAGCATTGTCCACTACAGAATCAGAATACATCGCCGCCTCACTGGCAGCACAAGAAGCTGCATGGTTAAAGAAGTTCATTGCCGACCTAGGGGTAGTCCCTACCATTCAAGACCCCCTAGAGATCTTTTGTGATAACGAGGGTGCGATTGCTCAAATCAAGGAACCTCGTGCACATCAAAAGACAAGGCACATTGAGCGGAGATTCAACTACATAAGGGATGAAGTTGAAAAGGGAAAGATATGTATTCGCAAAGTTCACACCGATCAAAACATTGCGGATCCACTCACGAAGCTCCTTGAACGGCCAAAACATGAGGGTCATACTTGTGCCTTAGGACTTCGATATTCTAGTGATTGGATTTGATCTATTTTGTATTTGGATATTGGGACAATTGTTATTTTAACTCTTTATGGTATTTTGAGTTATGTTCCATTTTAGCATGTTTAAATCCATGAATAAATTAATTATTCTTAATGTCCGTAGTCGATCATACTTGTGGGAACAAATATGAATGTAAGACTATTATGAACTTGGATTGGTGGATATTCATTAGGTATGAATATAGAGCAAAGTGTTGCTGCCAAAGTTCATAGATATTTGTGGGATACAAATATTGGACTGACCCGCTCTCAAATGTTACTGCATGGAATCATTTATGATTGATCATAAGTAAATTTGAGCAAAGGCGAATATCATAGTATCCTCTGACCTGAGATACATATTGGGTCTTGATATTCACCAAATATTATACCTTGACTTAGTTCTTCGCTGTCTGTAATAAGACAGTACATAAGGCTAAGCTCAGGTGTGGTACGAGGTGATTGTGAGAGACGTATGTAGTCAAGAAGGGATTTGTTCCTCTTATTCGTTGAGAGTAAGATGTCTAAGGCCTGCTTAAGTTAAATCAACAGAGAATGATCACACTGTGTCTCTGGATTTAACATGACATCTGTAACGAAAGGATAAATGATAGATTCACCTAAATCATGTTCAAGTAAGGGACTTGAAGGGAATGATGTTATTGAATGGCACTTCGTCATACGTATTAGGGGTAGTAAACCGTTGTTAGGCATCATTTACTGCTTGCATCAATCTTCTATGTATCTTGTGCAAGTGGGAGATTGTTGGACTCTGTATGCCCAAGACACATATTAAATTGATGTGGCTAGTACGTTATGATCCAAGTCGGGTCATACCCAATAACAAGCTGGACAAACACCTACAATATTTATTTATGATATGATCAAACAAATAAATATTAACACTTACAATATTTAGAAATCGGTTTTCTAAATAAATTGCACTTGACAAACTAATAAATTATATGGATAATTTATTTTGAGAGAATATTTTATTTTGTTATTTAATGGGTTATGACTTAATAAAAGTTGCATAAGTCTTAAAACATGAGATGTTATAATTTTATAAAAGTTATAAAATTATATAAGACCTAAATTGTTATTATAAGAAAAATTTTGAATTTTTTTTTTTATAAAAATAAAAGCTAGGCCGCCCCCTTCATGGGAACTCACACAAGTTTTTTGGTCCAATCATATTGCATGCTTTTTACATATCTAGATGAAGCTTGATTGGCCATTTTGGGTGGCAACTCTCTCTCTCATCCTTTTAAGAAAAGGGTGTTCCAAGACTTGTAACTAAGAATCATTTTTTTACAAGTTTTTCAAGTTGCAAGAACACACAAAAACTCTCTAAAAAATTTCGGCCAAAGTGGTGTTGATTAAGAGGGATTTTTCAAGTGTGCTTCAAGTGTAGAAATCCTAGCAACATAAGGTGTTCGTTGGAAGCTTGGGGTATGCAAGCTTGAGGTCTTCTCCTTTGAAGATTTCCAATCAAGAATATCATCTTCTTCCATCTCCTTGCTCTTGGAATGGTAGTATTCTCAAACACCCTATGGTTGTATTTTGATAGCATGCATGTCATATATGGATCCGATTTTGGGTTTTTGCATTTAAAATGGTTTTATATCTTGCAAAATAACATGTTTTAAATCCTCTTTCCGCTGCGTTTTAATTTTATTCGGATAAAATTACTTTGATAAAAATGTGAAAAACCCAACAATTATTAGACACGTTACCAGTCTGAGGATTTTGGCCATATTTCCTGAAGCATATCCTGAGCTTCTCATAGTTGACACCCTGACCGAAGATGGTATCTCAGGAGTATGATTCTAGGAATGGCTAGGCACAATATTCCCCCTGTTATCTTTAGTATATACTGCAGAACTGAAGTTTAAAGCTCTGGGTTGCAAGGGAGTGACAGTATCCTTAGCAGGTCTGCTTGAGCCGGATTTCAAGAGTTGTATCTCTCTCATCAGCATCTGGTTAGTCTCCTACTGCTGCCTCATCTATTCTTGTACACTACCAAACAAATTTAGAATTTCTTCATTAGAGGCCAAAACAGGACCGGATCCCTGAATATTGCGAGCGGGGATAACATCCTGAGCCACATGAATTTTAGTTTCTTGAGAAGAGTCTTGCGATCTTGGAGGAGGTGGTGGAAGCACCGAACCAATTGTTGCAGAGGTTGTGGCAGACACGGTGGAAGAGCTCATGTTTGATCTCGAGGCCATTGAAAATAGTGTAGGAAAAAGTTTTGAAAATAGAAAACCAAGTAATGATTTTGCATAAGCTTTCAGTAGAAATAGCACCACTTCCCTCACGGTGGGCGCCAAATTGTTTTGGTAAAAAATTACCGAAGTAATTAAGTGATCAAATTAGTTAATTGAGGCAGTGTGCTGAAAAAATGTGTAAAAAATATGTTGATTGAGTTGTTTGCAAAAACAGTTTCAGGATACGGCTCAGGATATAGAGCGGTATTTATGATCAAACAATGAGCGAAAATATAAAGGGTGACACAGGATGTACGAGGAAAGCCCTTGATCAATCTAGATCGCCGCCGCAAAACCACGGGAGCTGACAATCGCAGCTGCCTTGTTCTTCTATTACTTCAAATATCAGGATACAGTGCAGGATATGATGCGGATCAACTAGGTGTTACAATGTAATTCGAGTATAAGTGTTAGTGTGTAGTGATTGTTTGCAACTAGAGAGAAAGAGTGTGCGAAAGATTGTGTGTGTTTCTATCTGATCTGATCAATCCATTTATAGTAAAATAAACTAACAAACTAGCCTACTTTTGCGGGATTCAACAAATATTCCTCAGGTGAACGTTGTAGTCCACGTCTTCCGGCTTCAACGTCTATAACCCAACTGATTTGCCCGAGTCTTGAGGAGAAGAAGTCCACTTGAACGTTGGAGATTTGCACCTTCTAATCTGCACGTGGGTTAATTAGTTATTACTAGGATATCGTGCCAAGATGTTACCAATATCATGATCCGGTATTCTGGTCACAATAAAACAAACAGAGTCAGAATATTAATCAGGATATATGAGCAGAAAATGACCCATAACAATTGTCCCCAAAATATATCTGTTGGTATACTAATTCCAACGGATATATTTTCAATCTTATCTCTTAAATCGAGGTTAATAAACCGAAACGACGCTTGATGTGACTTGGTGCAACTTCCAATGCGTTATTTACTTTTTACCCCCTATACTCAGCTCCTTATTTAGCTGATTTAATCAGCATCATGATCATCACTTTCCAATCCATTTTCCAGGTACTTCCTTTCTCCCTTCTCTGTTTTTCTTTTCTTGAATTTCTTGTTTCTTGGTCGATACCTCTCATGGCATCACGAACAAGATCACGTTCAAACGAGCCGGTCCCAAGCCTTGCGAGTCAAAACCTTATCCGAGAGCCGGAAAAGGAGATTTGTTCCTTCAACAATGCTGATATCGCCACTTTGATGGATTCCAGCGCCTTTCCGGCCGGAGTGGTCATTCGTCCTTTCGATCGGGAGGTCCACACCGGTACATCCTCAAGGAAACGGACAAGCAGAATCCTCGAACAAAATAATTGTCAACAATTTGAAGAAGAGACTAGGAGCTAAGAAAGGAAGATGGGCAAAAGAATTACCCTTTGTTTTATGGGCTGATAGGACAACAGTAAAGAGTGCAACCGGGAAAACCCCATTTTCCTTAGTATTTGGAGCAGAAGTAGTAATCTCGACAGAGATGTTGATACCTACATTAAGATCCAACCTTCGAATCCTGAGAAGAATCCTGAAGCCCTATGCCAAGAATTGGATACTATCGATGATGCAATGGATGCAGCGATGTTGAGAATGACAGCATACCAACAGAGGATATCCAGAGCATATAACAAGAATCTAAGGATGAGAAGGTTTCAAGTTCGAGATTGGGTCTTAAGGAAAGCTTTTTAGAACACTACTAATCCTGCTGATGGAAAGTTAGCTACAAAGTGGGAAGGACCTTATGAGATTGAATCGGAATCCGGGAAAAGAGCATACGGATTAAGAATATGGAGGGGAATATACTACCAAGATCCTGGAATGCTATACACCTCAAAGCCTATTTCAAGTGAGTTTGGAATTTAATTTCTAACTCAAGATGGTCTGAATTCTATCTCTTTTAAATATAATTCTATTTTATTTTATTTGAACCCAATACTGACTTAAGCATCAGAGGGGTGTTTGCCAAGCTAACACCCACCTTAGTTTAAGGTTGTTTTGTAGACTATGCTTTGGGATATAACTCAAGTATATACACTCAGGATGAATCGAAAGATTAGAGGATTGGCCCCCTCTCTCACATTTAAAGGATCCTGATCCCTTCACAGGTTTAAGGTATTCACCTTTCTCTCGAATTGGGTTTAAACACCCCGCCTGGAGCGCAAGTTATCCAGGGATAGTTCAAGATAGCGGGACCAGTCCATGTAAAAGTGGCTGACAATTTCGTTATTATTGGCTATATCCTGGATCCTTAAGGTATATGAGGATTGATCACCCTCTCTCACGAAAGGGTATTTTCATACTCACTAAGGTTTAAAGGTTTTCACCTTTCTAAGTCTTGGAGTTTATACACTCCCGCCTGTTGCGCACGAAAATTTAGGATTTTCCCCAGAATACTTAAGGGTCTATCCCCAGAATACCTAAGGGTTTATTCCCAGGATATATTTTCTCAGGATATATTTTCAGGATATTTGGTCAGAATGTTTGAAATATTACACTAAGATTGGAAATTTGAAATGATATTCAAATCAAACAACATAAAACAAGAATTGCAAAAATGGATAACAATAAATAAGGTCATAAAGGGTTATATTATTAACATAGCAAAAGATAGTGCTTTTGGTTTCATCTCAAACCAAGACCCATCCACCAAAAGCACTATTAGTTTTCTACCATATTTACTTAACAATTGAAGGCTTCATCTTGGAACCCAAGATACCTCCACCTTCAATTGTTAGAATGTTCAAAATAAAACATACTAATTGATGACCAAGGGCTTCATCCTGAAACTCAGGATCCCTCCACCTTTGGCCATCATATTGTTTAAGTGCTGGAAAGTAAATTGTTTGACAGACATGAAATTAAAATTGTTCAAACAACCACAAACTACCAAAATTAAAAAAGTGGGCTCCGGCCTCGGCGTCAACGTCCATCATTACCCACTTTACTGCCCCTAAGCAGCACCGCCTTCTTCAGTCATGGCTTCGACAATGTTGTCACCAGCATCACCATCAGCATTACCACCAGCATCCTTCACAGCATCAGCATCAGCATCGGCTGCCTTGGTAGGTTCCTCAACCGCAGGCTTCACATGGGGCTTCACAGGATCGCCACCGAGATCTCTCAATTTTGCCTCCCAAGCTTCCACGTTCCATGAAGGGCATTCAAGGCCCGTGGCCCTGGCCTCATACGCCATTTTCAACCGGGCTTGGAGAAGAGAGATGACAACGGAACCCTTAAGGCCTTCTCGGTAAGAAGCCATGTCATGTTCATGCTGGACTTGGGCTACATCATATTTGGCCTGGGCTTCTTGAGCAACTTTTAGAAGAGCAGCCTGATGTTCTTGGACCATAGCCTTGTATTTATCTTCATAATGATGTGACTTGGCGGCAACGATGGCTGCTTGGTCTGCTACAGTAGCCTCTGCCTTCTTCAGCTTGCTCTCTAGCATCTTGTTCAAACCACATGTGTCCTCATAGAGGAACCCTAGGCGTTCCAGACCCTGCAATCAAAGGAATAGGTATCAATATATGGGTATGTGTATTCAGTATATGTGTGAAGGATACAGAATGAGGATACTAACCTGATTAAGGAAGCCGGTCATGAATTTGCTGGACTCTGTAAACCCGTGGTTCTCGAATGGAAACACATCGGGTGTAGCTGGAGAATCTGCTTCCTTCCTTTTACGGGAGCTAGGACCTCGAGATTTGGATGCTGTAGAAGGCTTAGAAGCAGTAGCAGTTTTTGAACTGGTGGGCTTGGACGTAACTGCTAGATTAGGATTGGTTTCTTGCTTGACTTGCATAAGGCCGGAGTAACTGTCTAGCTCATCAAGCTGGAAGCCTTCGAGATTGATAACTGGCACTGCGAAAAAGGGAGAAATACTTAACTTATAATACTTATATATTATAATTAGTCTAATATCTATAAAATACTTACCAGACATTTCAGAACTTGACCTTTGACTTAAACTTATGAGAGACAGGGAAAAGGTTCTCTCGCTTTCAGGAAGTCGATAGATATCCTTGATCCTGAGCTCTGATTCTACACCCGGAGGGGCTAATTCTTTGAAGTTTGTTGCACAAGAAATGAAGATATCAGTTTAGGATATAGTTTAAAGATATATTTGGGGATATTCCTAAAACCCTAAATCCTACCAGAAGTCAACCATTTAATTGGCAGGTCAAAACCCTTAGAGATGGAATCCTTTTTTACGAAAAAGAACTTTCTTTGCCACTGATCTTCGTTCTTAGTGGCCTTGAGGATGAGGGGATTCTTGGAAGTGGAAAATTGAAGAAAACGGTTGTCGCCGTGAGAACGAAGACGGTATGCAATAGGGAGATCCTCGACACAAAGATCAGGAACATGACGAGATTTGATTTGGTCTAACACCATTAAAACTCGCCAAACCATAGGCATGGTCTGAGCATAACTAAGGCCGGTGAGTTCGAAGAAGCAGGAGATAAAGGCTAGAAAAGGATATCGGAGTCCCAAAGAAAAAGGATAAGCTAGGAAACACACCCATTCATTTGAAGCTACGTTCGATCGGACCTCTCGGTCAAAAGAACGGATAATCGCCCAGGTAGGGAAGGCACCTGATTCTTTCAAAGAAACAATGTCGGCATTGTTAAAAGAGTAAATCTCTTTTTCGGGTTCTTTGAGAAGATTTTGGCTTTCAAGGGACGGGGTTGATTTGGTTGTGCGTGATCTTGTTCGTGAGGCCATGGAGGATTTTAACTAAGAAGAAGGAGAAGAAAATCAGAGAGGGAAGGAAGAAAGTACCTGAAACGAGCCTGGGATGAAATGATCATAAAACAAATGGCTCGGATAAATATAGGCTAGATATAGTGGGTATGGAGTTATTATCGCATTGGGAGTTGCAGCTTGTCACTTCAACCGTCGCTTCAACTTAATTAACTCGATTCAAGAGATAAGATTTTAAAATATATCTGTTTGAATCTGGGATTCCAACAGATATATTTTGAGGACAATTGTTATGGGTGGTTTTCTGCTCATATATCTTGGATAATATTCTGACTCTATTTCTTTTATTGTGATCAGGATACTGGATCAGGATATTGGTAACATCCTGATGCAGTATTCTGGTAATTGCTAATTAATTCACGTGCATATTAACATGGGAGGCTTATAACGTTCGAGTGGACCTGTTCTCCCAAAGACGGACTAATCAGTTGAAATGGGGACGTTGAAGCCGGAATAAGTGGTCTACAACGTTCACAATGGGAATATTCGGCGTATCCCGATTTTATAGGCTAGTTTGTTAATTTCGTTTTAATGTAAATAGGAATGATCAGATCAGATAGATCACACATAATTCTTTCACTATCCGAGGTTTTTTTTTGTGCCGAAGATCATATATTGATCAAGCTCTTTCCTCGTATAAATCCTTATGTCCAGCATTCATTCCATTAATACATTGTTCATACATTTGTTCATCGAATCAAGCATCACACCTCAGCAAGATTCAAGGGGAATATGCTCTACATTTTCAACATGTGCATGAGCTAGTTACTGTTGGTGGTGATCGTGGGTGATGGGCAGATTTTTCGGATAGTTAGTTAGGATAATTTTTAGCTAAGACTAAAGGGGTATTGAGCTTATTTTTAGAAACACTTTTTGCACTCTGTTTACGTACAACACTTCTGCTATTCTCTCTCTCGAACACACACACTAGAACTTATTGTATCAAGCTCAATACTTCCGAAGTTGTAAACTTGTTTATTCAATATACTTGATAGTGATACTTTTCACTATCCGAGGTTTTTTGTGCCGGAGATCATACATTGATCAAGGGCTTTTTCCTCGTATAAATCCTTGTGTCCAGCATTCATTCCATTCATACATTGTTCATACATTTGTTCATCTAATCAAGCATCACACCTCACAAAATCAGATTTGGTTGCATTATCCTTGTGTGATTTTTGACCAAAACAGTTTGGCGCCCACCGTGGGGCAATTGGTGCTTCAATTCTAAGAAATTTTATTCATTTAATTAGTTTCGGTTCATTACCTTCAATCACATGGCTTCTCAAGTGAAGAACACATCAAGCTCCATGCCGGCGATCACCTCTTCACAGGGCATTCCACCTTTGCCTCTTGTTTCTTCTGGATCCCAGAAGAATGCTGAGAATGCTGCGAAGAAACAAACCCCCATTTTCTCAAAACCTACATCTGCTATTTCTTCTAGTCCTACTAACAATGATCTTTATTCTTTGATTTTGCAGATGAATGATTACATGCAGCAGCAAGACAGAACTAATGATAGGATCTGTTGGTGCATACATCTGTCGACTTCATCTTGTATCGAGTCTTAGATTGCATTGTATAGATTAGGGCACGTTTTACGAGAAAATAGGAGAATGTATGAGTATTAGATCCTGATTTCGCTCATAGGGTCATTTCAGGTGATTTCGCCCGAAACCCTTAGTTGCTGATTTCGCTCCTGTGGTCCATGTGTTGTTTGGAGCGAAATCTGGACCCTATATATAGGTGTATCATGAGCGAAATCAGAGAACTGTTCCCTTGTATTCCATGCCGAGGTGCTGCTGGTGTGAAGACTGACTGTAATTGCATTCAAATCAATACAATCAGTAGTTATAGTGAAGAATCAGCTGTTTCTAGCTTTGTTTCTTGTTTTCCGCACCTAAAACAGAGTAAAACTCCTCTGAACGACTCATTTAGGTCAG
Source organism: Helianthus annuus (assembly GCF_002127325.2). Taxonomy (NCBI): domain Eukaryota; kingdom Viridiplantae; phylum Streptophyta; class Magnoliopsida; order Asterales; family Asteraceae; genus Helianthus; species Helianthus annuus. Next base: position 136,103,209 of record NC_035449.2, on the reverse strand, counting down.
ATCACGATCCTACAAGTGGTATCAAAGCTCAGGAGGAGGAGTTCTGCAGAGATTAGCTGAATCATCAAGTTTTCTTTCTTCTACACCTTCTTTCTTCACTAGAACGAGTTTTAACGGACAAAACCTGCTCAAAATTTCACAGATAATAGATAATTGGACATTAACAAATCCCTGAAAGTTTCACACCTAAAATCAGACTAAAAATGGACAAAATTAGTTCCCGAGTTACTTTCGCTCGTATGGACACTCTCTGATTTCGCTCTTGGTGTCCTGATTTCGCTCAAGTTACAAGTTAATTTGCTCCTGGGACATCATTCTTGGGATTTCGCTCCAAATTGTCAAGTGATTTCGCTCCTAGGGTTTAATTTCTAAGGATTTCGCTCCAAACTCAATGATAATTTCGCTCCAAGTATACATCTGATTTCGTCCCTAAGTGTATCTTATCTATTTCGCTCCAAAGTACATTGGGATTTCTCTCCTGGGTGAAATAAGCAGTGATTTCGCTCCAAAGTCTTGATCTGATTTCGCTTTTGTGAACCATATCAGTGATTTCGCTCCAGTGTTCATAGAAATTTCACTTGAAGCTGCAAATTGCTAATTTCGCCCGAAAGTGACTGTATTTGAGATACGTACATTGAAAAAATGGATAACGAGTTTTACAACGCGTTTGCTACACCGTCTGCTCCAACTGTCATTGCACAAGCCATGAATTTAGAAAATGAGACGGGAACCACCCAAAAACCCCTGAAATTGATGAGTATCGAAGAATACTACGGGTGGAAAGACAGATTCGAGAATTGGGTTCAGGCAAATCATCTTAGGTCATGGGAGTGTATTCTGAAGAAATACGTGCTGCCTCGAACAGATTTACAGGTTATCAAAGATCTATCAGAGTTTACTGATCAAGAACGGGTTATGTACAAAGCCGAAAAAATGATGATCAGTCTGCTTCAGCAAGCTATCAAGGAAGACATCTTCATATTGCTTCGGCACGACAAAACTGAAAAATGAATATGGGATGCACTTAAAGTCAAATTTGAGGGTAGTGAGAATATGATTAAGAGCAAAAAGGCGTTGCTCAAGAAAGAGTTTGATTTGTTCAGCAGTTTACCATGAGAGGATACGAAGAAGCTGATTGAACGTTACTGCCACTAAGTGAGATCCATGTCAATGCTGAGTATTACAAAAGATCGTGAAGAGTGGGTAGACAAACTTGCTGATGCGTTACCACAGAAAGAGTGGGGAACGTATTTGATGATTCTGAACAATACGGGTGTTTATGATGGGCTAACGATTTCTCAGTTTATTGAAAAGATTGAAAGTCAGGATCTGGAACAACAGAAGATCGCTAGGATGAACAGTCCAAGTGGTTAACAGGACGTAAAGATCTACTACAAAGGTAGTGTTCCGGTTCCAGAAGCTGAAAGAAGTCCGAAAATCCAGACTGCATTTAGTGCTGGGGATTCAACGGAAAAGGCTGATCAGGGTTCAAACAAAAGCAGCAGTGGATTCTCATCATTTCCAAGTGTCAATCCTAAAGAGTCAAATACAAGTTTTCATTCTCAGAGCACAAAGACAGGAAATGGTTACGTGATTCAGTGCAACATCACTCTAAGTCTTCCAGAAGGTCAAAGTTTTTCGGAAGAAACTGCTAAAGACCACATGGCTTTACTTGGTACTGTGCTTCTCTCATATGAAGGTCTAGTGGCTGGTCGGATCAAAAATCCTATGCTCACAAAGGAGGATTACGATCAAATAGACGCCAAAGAGATGGAACTAATGGATATCAAATGGTGTCTTGCGAGTGTTCTCAGACGAGCTGAAAAGTTCAAGCTTATTACTGGGAGAAATGACTTTCTCGATGCACATGTATCTACTTTAGGTTTTGATAAATCTAAAGTTACTTGTTTTCGATGCAGGGAGAAAGGCCATTTCAAGCGAGAGTGCAAGAACATGGAAGCTAGTGGTGCTCAGAATCCGTTTGGAAAAGATGACTACTACCGGAAAGCCATTTATCAACAGGTTGGTCAACAGCAAGAATCACAGACGGCTCATGGTAGGAAGATTAAGGATTCCAAGAGAGCATGTTTGGTAGACTTCAACTAGAACAACTACATATCACCTAAAAGCAAAGCATGTATAGTCGATCAAGATGATGAAAGACTACCTGAAGGCTTCAGCTGGGATATGTTTATTGATGAAAAGGGAGAGTTCAAAGCTTTCATCGCTAAGATTGTTAGAGAACCAGACCTGTTTGGCACGTGGATGAAGTCTATTGGAGAGATTGTGAAGGGTGTGGAGGAAGATTCTGTTGTTTTTGATGAAAGTTCAGAAAGTGCTGATAAAAACTCACAGAGTTCAGACAAGAGTGTACAAAATGATGTTAGTTCAGAAAAGGAAGTTGTCTTTGATCAAACACCATCTGATTCTGGTTTATCAGATGCTAGTTCTGAAAAATCTGCACAGTTTGATCAGTCACCTCCAGATGAAAGCAGTGATGATGAGGAAGAAAAACACATTAATGTTTCTAAATCTCATCTTTCTCCTGAAAGTTTTCATTTCTATTTTGCAGATTGCTTGGAAAAACTAAAGGAGAAACGAGCTGCTAAAGAACAGCAACAAATGAAAGCTGAAGATGTTGTTCAGAATGAGAACATTGAAAGTGTTGCTGAAAAGATGGTTGAGATTGAGCAAGTAAAGGTAGAAGAAAAGGTGAAAGAAGAAGAAAAGGTGATTGAAGTGGTGAAAACAATCGAAGTTGAAAAGATTGTTGAAGTCATCAAGCCTTGCATGAAGTGTTTGGAAGCATGCAAGGAATGTGCACTAAAAGACAATATAAATGGTGAATATGAGAAGAAGAAGGAGCAGTTGCTGTTCAATCTCAACTATGTAAAAGAATCTTATGATGTCTTGAACAAACAGTAACTGGTCTCTAAAAGACAAATTCAGAAAGAGAACAAGCACTAACAATGATGAATGTTGTGATGATGTCAAAGCAGAAAGCTATAAACTTCTACATCGAAGAGAGTGCTAAGTGGAAGCAAGAGTTGGAGACAGAGAAAATTGAGAATGAGAGAATTAGATGCTTATTACAAAGTTATTCTAGTTCTGATTATCTCATTGATCGTATTTACCCAACTGTTGCAGGTATGGAAGCTTTTCTAGACGACAAGTGTGCACCTCCGATTTGGGAAGGGTATTCTCCTTGAAAACCAAACGAGGAGCAACTTGCAAAAGCAGTCAATATAAAGCTAAAAACCGACACAACTAATGAATTACCAGAAAACATTGACATCACGTTTACCTCGTCTGACACTGATCATGAGTCTGAGTTAATCAAAAAGGTGGTCGATCAGGTGTTGGATACTGATGAGGATCCGAGTCAAAGTCTGAGTCTGGAGGGTCAAATTCGTCAGTCAACAGTCCAAAGTCGTCGGTTAAACGGTCTTATAGTAAAGATTTTTTGTTATCAAAGGCAAATTTGGTTGATGAAACATTTGAAGTCGCATACACTTTAAATGATTCTGACAAATTATACTCTGATAAAGAGTTTCCAATAAGAAGTGTCAAATTTGAAATGATCAAATAGGTTTTCAAAATGACAGAAATTAATATTTCTGAAATAAAAGATTTAAATCTTACTGGAAAACCTAAAAAAATACACTTCAAGAGTACAACAATGTTTAAACAAGAAAAAGGGTTACAATTCTGGTCCTGGTTTTCAAAAGAAACCTAACGAAAATCGTAGCTACAAACAGAAAGGTCTTGGTTTTATTCCACCAGAAAATCATAAAAATATGAAAAATTCTAAAACAAAAACAGAATTTGTGTCAGGTGGGAGTGCAGAAGATGAACAGAAGAAACCGTTCTGGAGACAATCAAACCAAGAGTTTCTTGCTGAAAGAAAAGGATTAGAGCTGATGTGTTTCATCCAAAGGAAACTCGAACCTGTTACAAGTGCAATGAAGCTGGTCACATTGCATGGAATTGTCAGAAAAATGCCAAAACAAAACAGGGAGTTTCTAAGAAATTGAAAGAAAAAGTTGTTGATGTTCAACCACCAACCGAAAAATTTAAAATTTTTGAAAACTCAACTTTTGAGATTGGTGAATGTCCTAAAAAGAATTTTTACAAAAAGAAAGAAAAAGATAACCAAGTGTGGTTTGTTAAAAAGGTTGATGAGAATGTCGGTGATGAATCTGGTTCCACAAACCCCGAAGAGCCACAGGTTGAGGTAAAAATTTCAGTGAATGATAATAAATTTCCATCACTGAAATTTGAAGAGGTTAAACAGAAAGTTGGTAAAGTTGATATCTCGAATCCGTTTTACACAGAGAAAACTAAGTTTGATGTCGAGAAAACATTCAATGGGAATGTAAAGAATATTTTTGGGAAAATGCTGAATGGGAAAGCAAAGGGGGTCAAAGATTTTTATGCAACTAAAAAGGCAACTTATAACCCTACTGCGCAAGAGTTGAAAACCATCAAGTCTGAGAAGACTTGGATGGAAGTTTGTTTCACTTGAAGTCTTAGGACTATGCCAGAGATCCCAAGTTTATATCGTGGATCAGGAATCGGCATCATTCATGTTTTATAAAGTTGAATGAATTTGAAAGTGTTTGAATTTTACATGTGAAAGGACTACGCCGGAGCTTCCAGGTTGATAAGTGTGAAGCAGGAATCGGCATCCTGATTGGTAAAGTGTTTTATGTAGACGTAACATTCCTACAATTGGTACTGTTTGGTTATACCTACAAGTGGTATTGTTTGTGATCTTACAAGTGGTATAAAGGTTGCTTGATTGCAAAACGGTAAATCAGGGACATTAAGTTGTACTTGATTTACTACATATGTGTAAAGGACAAAGATGATGAACCATATCCCCATACTTAACAAGTGGTAAACCTACAAGTGATAAACACAAACTTATTTTCTGGAAAAATCATTTTGATTAAAACAAACTTAAGTGTTTTGAAATCTAAATGAGAAAATGGTTTGTTGAAAGGGGGAGCTCGGATTGTTTATGCCTAGTGGATGGCGAACTGATGCAATTTGATGTCAGTTGCCAAGTTTCTGTACAGTTTGTTTTGAATTTTTGTTCAAGTGGGTCAAGAGCTTAGTTTGTTTTTCAAATTTTTTTATGTGTTTGCATTTTAGGGGAGTAGAAAATTTTCAGAAAATCCGAAAACATTAGAAAATTTGAAAAATACAAAAACATGAATAAATCAAAAATGAGTTTTGTTGTGAAAAGAGGAAATGATAGTACATCAGTGGACTGTCATAACATGCTAAAGAATTGGAAAGATTAAAATGTGATAAACAATCTCACTGAGGATATGTCAGTAGGTTTTTACACATTTAGTAAATTGTGACGAGATATAAACATAAAAATTCGAACTTGCTTGTTATGTGGGTTAACAACTTCTTGAATATATAGGTAACACCTGAAATCTTGTTTGAAAGGTCCCTTATTCTGAGATACTAGGTCTTTATGCTCAGTGATATCTGGGGTATTATCCTGGGACTTCTGCTGTATTGAAGTACTGACCTAGTCCCCGGATAATGCTTTCTGCAAATGCTTTGAAATATACGCTCGCCCTCAGCATGCTGATGAAACAATAAAATTGATAGTCGCTGCTGTTGTAAACAAAAGATCCTCTAAAGGGGACACACCCAAAAGTCGAGCCGTTATCTCTCTGCTGAACGGAAGTTCTAACCTGAGCTCTCACGGTTTCGCATTTATCCCCTGACAGATATCATCTATGGTATACTCATCTGTAAGACTGAATATTGGGATCTGGATACGGGAGTATATTCAAGTAGCAGGACACACGAATAAGTTCAAGAGCTTAAAACATTAACATCGTATCTCGGATCAATTGAAATTTGTGTGAAAATTTAAGTGGACAAATATACTGACAATCTAGGTGAATTGTTTAGAACTTAAAATGTAATCAGCTTAACGGTGTTCGTGACATATCTCATTTAACTGATATGATCCTCTTACACAAACTCACAAAAATATTGTTCGTAAATATTTCATTTCTGCATTTCGGTTAATTCAACAAGTGGTGTCATTTACTTTTTTTCAGAAAATCCAAAAAGATTTTGTGCGTGTTTTAGCATAAACTTTTGAAAAAGTCAAAAAGATTTTCGACAACTGATGTTGGAGAGCTGATTTTCAAAATTCCAAATGCTAAACATGATGACATTGTTGTGAGGGGGAGTGTGCTTTGAATGTGAAAATATGTATTTAAATCTAAACAATTGGTTCAATAAAGAGGAAGTTATTATGAGAGGGAGTCGTCTGATTATATCAGCGTGTTGGTGCATACGTTTATATTGGGAGTCGATGTTAGGTGCATATGTTAATATTCAAATTGTTAAAGGTATGAATCTTACTTTGAGGTAGAGTTTATGCAGGAGTCAAGTTGAGCCAGGTCATTCAATCCTGAGATCTAAGCTAGACGAGAGCCAGGTTACGATACCTGAGAACTCTGATTGAAGAAAGCCAGGTTTCTGATTCTTGAAGACTCTGAAGACAAAGTATGAGCTAGGCTATTGATCGTGAGTAGAACTAGAGCCAAGTTTCGAGCTTGGAAATTAAAGACTCTGTGGAAAGAGCTTGAGCCAGGGTTCGATTCTGTGGACAAAGTTAAAGCCAGACAACGATCCTGATACAGATGCTGCTGAAGAATAAAGAAATACCAGCACATTGTTAGGGGAAGTCTGTTGATGAAGATAGAGAGATAAAAGCCCAGAGACTGAACAAGACTGAAGATGCGAAGACATGGCATGATCTAAGTCTCGACGACTCGTCAACATCTGAGGGGGAGTCTGTTGGTGCATACATCTGTCGACTTCGTCTTGTATCGAGTCTTAGATTGCATTGTATAGATTAGGGCACGTTTTATAAGAAAATAGGAGAATGTATGAGTATTAGATCCTGATTTCGCTCATAGGGTCATTTCAGGTGATTTCACCCGAAACCCTTAGTTGCTGATTTCGCTCCTGTGGTCCCTGTGTTGTTTGGAGCGAAATCTGGACCCTATATATAGATGTATCATGAGCGAAATTAGAGAATTGTTCCCTTGTATTCCATGCCGAGGTGCTGCCGGTGTGAAGACTGACTGTAATTGCATTCTAATCAATACAATCAGTAGTTATAGTGAAGAATCAGCTGTTTCTAGCTTTGTTTCTTGTTTTCCGCACCTGAAACAGAGTAAAACTCCTCTGAACGACTCATTTGGGTCAGATCACGATCCTACAGGATCCTTCGAGAGATTGACGACATCAAGAAATTGAAGAGATCAGCAGAGGATCACTCTCCTTTGATGCCTAGATCACTGAATTTCGACACTCCAGTCACACCTGCCCAGCACTCTACATCATCAGATGTCCAGTACCAGGGTGGATCATTGGGAATGCGTTAAGGATCATCGGCAATGACTCAGGCTCAAGGATCCTACTTTCAGCCTTCATGACCCTCTCTTCAGCCTCAAGGATCCTCCTTCCAGCATCAAGGATCCTTCACTAGTTCAGGAGGATACATGAGGACGCAGACAGTTCAGGGATCCTACTCTCAGTTTCCAGGGTCCTCATCTCAGGTTCAAGGATCCTCTCTCAGGGTCAAGGATCCTCATCTCAGGCTCATGGATCCACGGATTATCCTCCAAGACCCCAAGCTTCGATGTATCAAGGATCCAACATCTTTCAGAATCAAGGATCCTTAAGAAGTGCAGAACCCAGGAGTTCAGAGATTCACTTGGGAGACTTCATACCTATGCAAACTATTGCTTCATCTGGTCCCTCAATTATACCAGAATCCCGCCAATATGGATTCACATCAGGAATTCCAAACCTGAATCCTTCAGGAGGTAACACTTTAAATAATTCTTATAATGCTAACCATGGCCTTGTGCAGGATACAGGAATCAACCAAGCTATGGCTAGGGAATTGCAAAAACTAAAGGATATGATATCCAGCGTTCCAGAAGTGGTTAAGCCCATTCCTAAAATTCCAGATGGAAGTCACAGGATATCTCGCTTTGCACCACCCATTTGTGATGTAGAGATACCAAAAAGGTTTCAGACACCAAACATTAAGTTGTATGATGGCTCAACTGATCCAGAAGAGCATGTAGCTCAGTACAGAGAAAGAATGGAAATCAATCCCATTCTTGAGAGGTTAAAAGAAGCATGTCTATGCAAGGGTTTCGGATCCACACTGACAGGATCGGCTCTTAAATGGCTGCTAAGTCTTCCCCCTTTCTCTATTACTTCATTTGCTAATCTGGTTAACTTGCTTAATAGCCAATTCTCATGCAGTAGGAGATTTGAACGATTAACTAGTGATCTATATTGGGGAACATAAGGTCAAAATGAATCACTTAGAGATTATATCACTAAATTCAGTAGAGAATCCTTAGAGATTCCTATTTTGGATATTGTTACGGCTGTAGAAGCTTTCAAAATGGGTTTACTTAAGGATTCACAGTTCTATGATGATCTTGTCATGACCCCTTGCAGGAAACTTGATGAAGTAAGAAACAGGGCCCTTAGATTCATCCTTCTAGAGGATGACAAAAGGATCCAAGAAAGACTTGCAGGATCCTCAAAGCAAGAAAAGCAAGGATCCTACTTCAGGAACAACAAATCCAAATCATACAACAAGTCTAATAATCAGAATGTGCATCTAGTGGAGCAAGAAGAGGATGATGAAGATTATCCACCCATTTCTAAATATTGCTTTGCTGTTGATAATAACGAACTAATCCTTGCAATGCAGAACTTAGGTGAGAAAGCAAGATGGCCCAGAAAGAGTGATAAGCCAGCTGCGACAAAAGACAAATCCAAATGGTGTGCATATCATGAAGATTTCGGCCATCTCACTGACGAATGCATAACACTCAGGAAAGAGATTGGTTATTTGTTAAGCAAAGGGCATTTGAAGGAGCTGTTTGGAAGGAAAAAGTCAAGGATCCAGGATCCTGAAAAGATTCCAGAAAGAGCTCCTGCTCTCGCAGCAGATGCACAGATTATCAACTTCATATCTGGTGGATCAGACATATGTGGCACTTCCTTTTCAGCACCCAAGAGGCATGCCAAAGAAACAAAGATGGATAATGGGGATAGGCCCATTCGAACCTCGATCCTTACACAGGAGAAAGTTATATCCTTTGATGAGGATGATCGTATGGATATTCAGGATCCTCATCATGATGGTCTTGTTATTACTTTGTTTATATCTAATCATTTTGTTCACAGGATTCTGATAGATGGAGGAAGCTCAGTGAACATCATTCAACTCCCTACTCCATGGGGTGTGGTGAAGATTGAAAGTGACCAACAAGAAGCCAAGAATTGCTATACTTCATCAATGAAGCCAGCCTCAAGACCCAGGGAGCAATAGCAATTAAAGTATCCTCTAAGAGATGTCCTGGAGGCAAGAGAACAAAATGTGAAAGATATCCTAATGGATCCCCAGGATCCTGAATCCAAAGTCTTTATAGGATCTGGGATCCTCAATGACATCAAACAGGATCTTGTATCCTTCCTAAAGAAGAGAAAAACTACCTTTGCCTGGAAGCATGAGGACATGACAGGTATTTCTAAAGATATTACTACTCATAAGCTTGGCATTGACAGGTCGTTCAAACCCATACATCAAAAGAAGAGAAAGTTTGCACCTAAGAGGAATGCCATCATCCAGGAAGAGGTAGATAAACTGCTCAGAGCAGGTATGATTAGAGAGGTTAAGTATCCAAGGTGGTTAGCCAATGTGGTTGTTGTTCAAAAGAAAAATGGAAAGTGGATCGTATGTGTCGATTTTACTGATTTAAACAAGGCATGTCCCAATGATCCTTTCCCATTACCCCATATTGACTCCATGGTGGATGCTACCGCGGGTCATGAGTTGTTGACTTTCATGGATGCTTCATCTGGATTTCAACAAATTCAGATCGAACCATCTGATCATGAGGATACAACCTTTATGACCCCAACTGGTATCTATTGTTATATTGCTATGCCATTTGGACTAAGAAATTCAGGGGCTACCTACCAAAGGCTAGTCAATATGATGTTTAAAGAACAAATTGGACACACGATGGAAGTCTATATAGATGACATGGTGGTTAAGTCCAAGAGAGCTGAGGATCACCTTAGAGATTTGGAAGAAGCATTTAATATCCTGGATAAGTTCAACATGAAATTGAATCCTTCCAAGTGCCACTTTGGTGTAAAAGCTGACAAATTCCTAGGTTACATGGTGACAAAAAGAGGCATAGAGGCAAGTCCAGAGCAAATCAAGGCGATTGTGAATATAAAGTCTCCTGCCAATGCTAAGGATGTGCAAAGATTGACAGGAAGGATCGCAGCCTTGAACAGGTTCATCTCAAAGTCATCAGAGAGATGCAAGGAATTTTATGACATCCTGAGAAAGAACAAGAAATTTGAGTGGACTGAAAAGCATGAGAATGCTCTCAAAGCCCTTAAGGATTACCTATCCTCAGCTCCAGCTTTAATGAAACCAGAAAAGGGGGATATACTATACTTGTACTTGGCAGTTTCTTCTAAGGCGGTAAGTGCAGTCCTTGTAAAGGATCAGGAAGGTACCCAACATCCTGTGTATTAAGTAAGTAAAAGTTTGCTTGATGCTGAATCCAGGTATTCACATTAAGAAAAACTGATCCTTGTTTTGATTATGGCATCTACTAAATTACGCCATTATTTTGAAACTCATGCTATTATTGTTAAGACTAACTTTCCAGTTAAGAATGTTCTCAGGAAACCTGAAATGTCAGGAAGGATGGCAAAATGGGTAGTCAAGCTCAGTGCTTATGATATCAGATATGAACCAAGAACTGCCATTAAATCCCAAGCCTTAGCTGACTTTGTGGTTGATTTCAGTAGTGATCTACAAAGGGAAGCTGAGTTGGAAGTTCAACAACTTGAAGAGACTAAGGATCCTTGGATACTCTTCATAGATGGGGCTTCAAATATCAAGGGAACTGGACTAGGCATACTACTAAAATCGCCACAGGGGGACATGATACCCCACTCAATTGCTTGTGAGTTTTAAACTACTAATAATGAGGCTGATTATGAAGCCTTGATAGCTGGTTTGCAAATTGCCAAGCACATGAGGATCAGGCATCTTGAGGTACATGTAGATTCATTGTTAATTACCAAATACTTTAATGGTTCTTATGCTATTAAAGGTGAAAGACTAATCAAATATCTAGACATTGTCAAGAAATTGGCAGACTCTTTTGCTTCCTTTAGTTTGACACAGGTACCCATGGAAGAAAATGCAGAAGCTGATGCATTGGCCAACCTTGGATCATCATTGAAGATTCCAGAGGATATTAAAATTCCCATCATCCATATCTTGACTCCTGCTATTGAGGATCACACAGCTATGGAAATAGTAGAGGATTCTGCAATCATACCTAGTGATGGTGCACAATCACATTCAGGATCCTAGATCCTCCCAATCATGAGATATATACAATATGGAGAGATTCCTACAGGAGAAACCCCAGAGCTTTCAAAGTCAAGGTATCTTAATATACAATATTAAATAACATGTTATATAAACGATCTCTTGCAGGTCCATATCTAAGGTGCATTGAGGATCCTGAAATTCAAGAAGTCCTAAAGGATTTCCATGAAGGAGATTATGGAAACCACACTGGAGGCAGAGCACTGTTCTCAAGGATCCTTCGGACATGATACTATTGGCCTATTATGAAGAAGGATGCTGTGGATTATGCAAAGAGATGTGATGCCTGTCAGAGACATAGCAATATCCTTTAATCAACCAGCGGAGCTCCTGCATCCTATATCCTCTTCTTGGCCATTCATGAGATGGGGAATGGATATAGTTGGCAAACTTCCCAAGGCACCAAGAGGAAAAGTGTTTATGCTTGCTATGACTGATTACTTTTCCAAGTGGATAGAAGCTGAAGCCTTTGCTCAAGTCAGAGAAAAAGAAGTGATATCCTTTAGTAAAAGAAACATCATTACTAGATTTAGCATACCTTCTGAAATTGTTTGTGATAATGGATCCCAATTTATTGGGAATAGAATGTGACAACTCGTATTTCAGAACCTATCTTTGTGTTTACATTCTATGTGATTAACTAATATGTCGATGTTAACGTATAAATGTTACATGCTACGTGAATGTACGAATGTATGAATGTGTTATAAACTTGGTCACAACGATTTCTAAATCGCACAAGTCTTTAGGGCCGCACTACTTATCTCTCTCGCCACATACCCCTCTCGGCCCACACCATGCTTGTACTCGAGACCAAGGGGGTAGCCCAGTGAAGGGTTCGGCCCACTTCCCCTTTTACGCAGACACATAACCCAATATGGGAGTTTGATTCTCATAACTTGCAAAACTAGAAACACACAAACCCTACACCTCTCCCTCTCTCTCTTCCTCTCTCTTGTAACCGGCGACCTCACCTCCATCTCTCAAAGATCGTTACGGCTCGGATTAACCCTTGCTTTATTCTCTAATCCGGTTAGTGTTTATTGTTGCTTGTATTACATGATGTGTGGTTGTTATGACTAAATGCTAGTTGACATGGGGATTGTTACAAATTTGTATAATGATGAGGGTTCTTGTTAGAAGAAATCACTGTTGAACACATGTTGTATGAGGAACCGAGAGGTGATATGATTCGGATGATTTGATGTACATATAAACCAGGGTGCATGTATCTGCTAGCTTAACGATCCGATCGTATGTTTCGCATGACAATAGATTGATTGTTTCTTGCTTAGATCATGACTTAGGATTTCATGTTAGTCCTTGAATTCGGTAGTCGGATGATCCGGTTGTAGGTTCATATGATGCTGATTAATTGTTCTTGATTAGATGATGATTAGGGTGGAATGAATATATTTGATTTCTGAATTGAATGTTGTTTGATCCGGTTTGAAACTGCAAAAGTTGTTTGCAATTGTTACGGAATTAAGAAGCTGAAATCAAGGAAGTTGTTGCATCTTCTGATCTCGACAAGGGTTGTGAGTCGAGAACCCACTGTCTCGACTCGAGACCACACCACACCAGTACAAACAGCATGACTCGAGATCATGGTTGCGAGTCTTGTTGCAACTCGAGACATGACTCGAGACCGCCTAGTCTCGAGTGATGAACGTATGACCCGAGACCTCCTCAGTTGCGACTCGAGAACTCGTAGGATACAACTCGAGACCGCACAGTCTGGACTCAAGATTTCTAGTCTCGACTCGAGACCATATACACGTGCACACTGTTTTGGACTTGCATACTGTTACGAGCCCAACTATTTGGGCCGCACATTTGGGTTGTGTATATTTGTGGGTATGCTAACTGTTGAATTCGTATGAACTGATGTAACTGCCATAATTACATGTGTATGCCATGATCATTGTTGTTTTCAACTTGTTAGTATACGTGTAGAAAACCATACGTGCGTTACTTAAACCAGAGACCTGACTGTATGGTAACCATGTTAGGACGTGCTTGACCACAAGTGACTCAATTGACCTTTCATTTATCTGCCGAGCAAACCAAGGTGAGTTCACACTCTTACCAAGGCATGGGATTCCCGGGGTTGGGAATGGGATTGGATGATTGCTTGTACTTTTATCATTACTGGAATACGTACCACTGACCTCGTTAGGGGAAGGTCACTTATAGATACAGCTAGACTGGTAACACATGGGAAGCCCCCACTAATCTTCGCACACATGCCTGGATGGCCGCGATACGAACACTAATCTTCGCACACATGCCTGGATGGCCGCGATACGAATACTAATCTTCGCAAACATGCCTGGAAAGGGCCGCGATACAAATACAACTACTCTAGAATACATGGGAAAACCCCACTAATCTTCGCAAACATACCTGGAGGGCCGCGATACAAATAAATACGATACATGGTTTACAAAGCGAACATATTCTTTACGAAACAAATACTATAACCAAACAACCAACTGTGAACTCGCTCAACTTTGTTATTGACTCATTGTTACATGCCTTGCAGGTCAATAGGTACTCAGGGAGCTTGCATTGGGAGGTGCAGTCGTTGTGGGACATGGATCGTGGATGCCATGTTAAAATTTATGACATTTCAAACTTATTACTTATGTTGGGTTTTTACATTTATGCTGCCGCTAAACATTAAAGCTATACTTTTGTTTTGGAACACCTTTCATATTGTTTGGATGAATTAGATTTATTATTGTTCAATATGATTGGTGGCTTGATCCTGGTCATGTCACGCCCCCAGGCGGTGGTACTCCGCGTGTGGATTTTGGGGGTGTGACAGATTGGTATCAGAGCCATTGGTTATAGTGAACATGGTTTTAATAAGGGGAAAATGTTTTTATTAAAACCAGACTATAACCTATACAATGCTCAACGATCCACAATAACGCTTCGCTCCACGTGGCAAGACTCAACACTATAGGTACTGCTATTCATGTTTACATTGCCTACTTGCTAGATTACATAGAACTTTGCTCATGGTATGCTTAGATAAATGTAACCACTATTGCTTGAGAACACTTGTGTGCTTACTCTCTTCTGTCATCGCATTTTTCGCGAACCTCTCTCACTTATGCTGCCTTGATATGAAGATCATGGCTGGATGCGTTAACATGACTCAAGCCCAGTTGATGGCTCTGATTAACGAACAAGTTGCAGCGGCACTTGCAAACGCCCAAGCAGGAGGTCAACACGCTCAGAAATCTGTATGCACCTTTAAGGCCTTCATGGACTGTCGTCCTAGCACATTCAGTGGCACTGAAGGAGCAGTTGGACTCTTCCATTGGTTTGAAAAGCTCGAGTTCGTATTTGAGATGTGTGAATGCCCTGAGGCTCGCAGGGTGAAGTATGCCACTGGTACCCTCGAAGGCATTGCGCTGACTTAGTGGAATGCGCAAGTTCAGATGTTAGGGCTGGCAGCTGCTAACGCCACCCCTTGGAACGAATTCAAGGAACTAATCAAGCGGGAATACTGCACACGGGATGACATCTACAAGCTAGAAGTGGAATTCTTTAATCTGAAAATGATGGGGTCAGAGATTGAGGCATATATGAAAAGGTCAAACGAGCTGGCCATCTTGTGTCCAACTATGGTGGACCCTCCTATCATGCGTATTGAGTTGTATCTCAAAGGACTAGTGCCAGAAATTCAAAGTCATGTGACATCGGCCAACCTTGCTACAATCCAAGATATTACTCGTCATGCTCATCGCCTCACAGATCAGGCAGTGGAACAGAACAAGCTGCCCAAACGTATCGGTGCTACTAATGCTACTACTTCCGCTATTCCTAGTGACAACAAGCGGAAATGGGATGGGGATTCCAGCAAGGGTTCAGCTACAGCTCAGTCTCAGGCACAGCAGCGAAAGACTGATAACTACCAGAGCCCTGGTCAGCAATTTTCTGGTAGTCAAAGACAGGGTGGATACCGAGGAAACCTCCCAAGGTGCAATACACGCAACAGGCACCACAATTGCCAGTGCAACAAGGGTCGTGAAGCTAAAGATTGCAGGAGCTCACGACCTGCGAATCAGAACCAGCAACAACAACCACCAGCTCCACGAAACCAGTAGCAACAACAACAGCGAGGCAACAGGGGATGCTATCAGTGTGGTGCTGAAGGCCACTTCAAGCGAGACTGCCCCCAGTTAAACCAGAACCAGAATAACAACAACAATAATCAGGGCAATGGGAACAACAACGGGGGAAACATTGATAACAATGGCGCTAGGGGTCGAGCATTTATGCTGGGTCAGGGTGATGCAAGGAATGATCCTAACGTGGTGATGGGTAAGTTTCTTCTCGACGACTTTTATGTTACTATATTATTTGATTCGGGTGCGGATACCAGTTATGTGTCTCAAAAAGTTGGTCAATTGTTAAAGCGTACACCAACACCATTAAACACCAAGCATGTCGTAGAGTTAGCTAATGGTAAAAGTCTAGAGGCCACACACATAGTTCAGGGTTGTAATCTCATCCTCGCTGGTCAGACTTTCTCTATCGATCTTATTCCCATAGTTCTAGGTAGTTTCGACATCGTTATCGGGATGGATTGGTTATCCCAACAACAAGCAGATATTCTATGCAAAGAGAAGATTGTTCGTATTCCCCGTCCTGGTAAAGAACCTCTCGAACTTCAAGGCGACAAGAGTGGTGCCGTGGTTGGCATCATCTCCTTCCTGAAGGCCCAGAAGTGTTTTCGAAAGGGCCACACCGCTATCTTAGCACTTGTTACTGACGCATCATCAAAAGAGAAGAGATTAGAGGATATTCCTGTAGTGCGTGATTTTCCTCAAGTGTTTCCAGAGGAATTACCTGGGCTACCGCCTCATCGCCAAATCGAATTCCAGATTGAACTAGTTCCAGGAGCAGCACCAATAGCTCATGCACCGTATCGCTTAGCCCCATCAGAATTGGAAGAACTATCTAAACAACTGCAAGAGCTCTTGGATAAGGGCTTTATTCGTCCTAGCTCTTCGCCTTGGGGAGTTACAGTACTATTTGTGAAAAAGAAAGACGGTACCTTCAGGATGTGTATTGACTACCGTGAACTCATCAAGGTGACCGTGAAGAATCACTATCCTCTTCCACGCATCGACGACCTGTTTGACCAGTTGCAAGGGTCGAGCTATTATTCGAAGATAGATCTGAGGTCCGGCTACTATCAACTGAGAGTCCGGGATGAGGACGTCTCCAAAACAGCATTCAGAACTCGCTATGGCCACTACGAGTTTCTGGTCATGCCATTCGGGTTAGTAAACGCGCCTGCAGTGTTCATGGATCTTATGAATAGGGTGTGCAAGCCCTACCTGGACAAGTTTATTATTGTTTTCATTCACGACATCCTGATCTATTCTAAGAGTCAGGAAGAGTACGAGCAGCATTTAAGACTTATTTTGAAACTCCTTCGAACAGAATAGTTATACGCCAAGTTTTCGAAATGCGACTTCTGGCTTCGTGAAGTCCACTTTCTAGACCACGTGGTAAACAAGGACGGGATTCATGTGGATCCATCCAAGGTAGACTCGATTAAGAACTGGCCTGCACCGCGTACACCAACGGAAATTCGCCAATTCTTGGGTTTGGCCGGTTACTACATGAGGTTTATCAAGGATTTCTCCAAGATTGCGCAACCTCTAACCCTACTGACATAGAAGGGTGTCAACTATTGCTGGGGTAATACACAGGAAACAGCTTTTCAGCATTTAAAAGATAGGCTCTGCAGCGCACCTATCCTTTCATTGCCAGAGGGCACGGACGATTTTGTGGTCTATTGCGACGCATCCATTCAAGGTCTTGGATGTGTGTTAATGCAACGTGACAAGGTCATTGCTTATGCGTCACGTCAACTTAAGGTTCACAAACGAAACTATACTACACACGATTTAGAGCTGGGAGCTGTTGTTTTCGCGCTTAAGATATGGCGACATTGCTTGTACGGTACCAAGTGCACCATCTACACCGATCACAGGAGTCTCGAGCATATCTTCAAGTAGAAGGAATTGAACGTGCGTCAACGACGATGGGTCGAACTTTTGAACGTTACGAATGTGCCATCAAGTACCATCCAGGCAAGGCCAATGTAGTGGCTGATGCCCTCAGTCGAAAAGACACTGCACCTAGACGCGTACGAGCATTACAACTTACCATCCAGTCTAGTCTTCCGGCACAGATACGAGATGGTCAGGTAGAAGCATTGAAACCAGAAAACGTTAGGGCTGAAGCCCTACGCGGCTCAAGGCAATGGTTAGAACAAAAGGATGATAGCGCCTACTACGTAACAAGACGCATCTGGGTTCCACTTTATGTCAACTTGCACGAGCTTGTAATGGTTGAAGCACATAAGTCTCGCTACTCGGTACATCCAGGTTCGGATAAAATGTACCACGATCTCAGAACTACGTATTGGTGGCCTAGCATGAAAGCCCACATAGCAACTTACGTTAGCAAGTGTTTGACTTGTGCGAGAGTCAAGACAGAATATCAGAAACCATCAAGCCTACTCCAGCAACCAAGGATACCACAATGGAAATGAGTGGAAATTTCCATGGATTTTGTTACTGGCCTGCCTAGATCTCAACGTGGGAATGATACTATTTGGGTGATCATGGATCGACTCACTAAGTCTGCACACTTCTTGACTATTAAGGAAACAGACAAGTTCTCTACATTAGAAGACATCTACTTAAAAGAAGTGGTTTCAAGGCACGGGGTGCCAACCACAATTATCTCTGATCTTGATGCACGATTTACTTCAGAACTGTGGCAAGCGATGCACAAATCTTTTGGCTCTCAGTTAGACATGAGCACAGCTTATCACCCTCAGACGGATGGGCAGTCTGAGCACACTATCCAGACTCTAGAAGACATGCTTAGGGCATGTGTGATTGACTTTGGCAACAGCTGGGAAAAGCATCTGCCATTAGTAGAATTTTAATATAATAACAGCTACCACACCAGCATTCAAGCCGCTCCATTTGAGGCATTGTACGGGCGTAAATGGCGATCACCTCTTTGTTGGGCAGAGGTGGGTGATAGTCAGATTACTAATCCAGAACTTGTGGTAGACGCAACGGAAAGAATTGCTCAGATACGGCAACGAATGGTGGCAGCTCGTGACCGTCAGAAAAGCTACGCTGATAAGCGCCGGAAACCACTCGAGTTCCAGGTTGGGGATCGAGTGCTACTCAAAGTCTCACCTTGGAAAGGTGTAGTTCGTTTTGGCAAACGAGGCAAGCTCAATCCGCGGTATGTCGGACCGTTCGAAATCATAGAAAGAATAGTCAAAGTGGCCTACAAACTAAACCTACCAGCAGAACTCGGTGTAGTTCACAACGTTTTCCACGTGTCGAATCTGAAGAAGTGTCTGTCAGATGAGACCCTTATAGTTCCTTTGAAGGAACTCACTATCGATGAACAGTTGCGATTCGTCGAGGAACTAGTCGAAATCACGGACCGGGATGTTAAGGTCCTCAAACACACCAGAATACCTCTTGTTCGAGTTCGTTGGAACTCCTGTCGTGGCCTAGAGTTCACCTGGGAACGCGAAGATCAGATAAAACAAAAGTATCCCCAATTATTCGCGAACAGTACAACCACTACTGAGGCTGAAGCTACTGCGGAATTTCGGGACAAAATTCCAAACCAACGGGGGAAGGATGTGACACCCCAGGAAAAGCAGGAAAACCATACAACTTAACTAGCTTCCTCAGTGAGTACGTGCTAAATTTCGGGATGAAATTTCTTTCAACTTAGGGATAATGTGACAACTCGTATTTCAGAACCTATCTTTGTGTTTACACTCTATGTGATTAACTGATATGTCGATGTTAACGTATAAATATTACATGCTACGTGAATGTACGAATGTATGAATGTGTTATAAACTTGGTCACAACGATTTCTAAATCGCACAAGTCTTTAGGGCCGCACTACTTATCTCTCTCGCCACATACCCCTCTCGGCCCACACCATGCTTGTACTCGAGACCAAGGGGGCAGCCCAGTGAAGGGTTCGGCCCACTTCCCCTTTTACGCAGACACATAACCCAATATGGGAGTTTGATTCTCATAACTTGCAAAACTAGAAACACACAAACCCTACACCTCTCTCTCTCTTCCTCTCTCTTGTAACCGGCGACCTCACCTCCATCTCTCGAAGATCGTTGCGGCTCGGATTAACCCTTGCTTTATTCTCTAATCCAGTTAGTGTTTATTGTTGTTTGTATTACATGATGTGCAGTTGTTATGACTAAATGCTAGTTGACATGGGGATTGTTACAAACTTGTATAACGATGAGGGTTTTTGTTAGAAGAAGTCACTGTTGAACACATGTTGTATGAGGAACCGAGAGGTGATATGATTCGGATGATTTGATGTACACATAAACTAGGGTGCATGTTAATTTAGAATCTGCTAGCTTAACGATCCGATCGTATGTTTCGCATGACAATAGATTGATTGTTTCTTGCTTAGATCATGACTTAGGATTTCATGTTAGTCCTTGAATTCGGTAGTCGGATGATCCGGTTGTAGGTTCATATGATGCTGATTAATTGTTCTTGATTAGATGATGATTAGGGTGGAATGAATATGTTTGATTTCTGAATTGAATGTTGTTTGATCCGGTTTGAAACTGCCAAAGTTGTTTGTAATTGTTACGGAATTAAGAAGCTGAAATCAAGGAAGTTATTGCATCTTCTGATCTCGGGACAAGGGTTGTGAGTCGAGACCCCACTGTCTCGACTCGAGACCACACCACACCACACCAGCACAAACAGCATGACTCGAGATCATGGTTGCGAGTCTTGTTGCGACTCGAGACATGACTCGAGACCGCCTAGTCTCGAGTGATAAACGTATAACCCGAGACGTCCTCAGTTGCGACTCGAGAACTCGTAGGATACAACTCGAGACCGCACAATCTCGACTCGGGATCTCTAGTCTCGACTCGAGACCATATACACGTGTACACTGTTTAGGATTTGCATACTGTTACGAGCCTTGGGCTGCACATTTGGGTTGTGTATATTTGTGGGTATACTAACTGTTGAATTCGTATGAACTGATGTTAACTGCCATAATTACATGTGTATGCCATGATCATTGTTGTTTGCAACTTGTTAGTATACGTGTAGAAAACCATGCGTGCGTCACTTAAACCAGAGACCTGACTGTATGGTAACCATGTTAGGACGTGCTTGACCACAAGTGACTCAAGTGACCATTCGTTTATCTGCCGAGCAAACCAAGGTGAGTTCACACTCTTACCAAGGCATGGGATTCCTAGGGTTGGGAATGGGATTGAATGATTTCTTGTACTTTTATCGTTACTGGAATACGTACCACTGACCTCGTTAGGGGAAGGTCACTTATAGATACAGCTAGACTGGTAACACATGGGAAGCCCCCACTAATCTTCGCACACACGCCTGGATGGCCGCGATATGAACACTAATCTTCGCACACATGCCTGGATGGCCGCGATACGAATACTAATCTTCACAAACATGCCTGGAAAGGGCCGCGATACAAATATAACTAGTCTAGAATACATGGGAAACCCCCACTAATCTTCGCAAACATGCCTGGAGGGCCACGATACAAATAAATACGATACATGGTTTACAAAGTGAACATATTCTTTACGAAACAAATACTATAACCAAACAACCAACTGTGAACTCGCTCAACTTTGTTGTTGACTCGTTGTTACATGCCTTACAGGTCAATAGGTACTCAGGGAGCTTGCACTGGGAGGCGCAGTCGTTGTGGGACATGGATCGTGGATGCCATGTTAAACATTTATGACATTTCAAACTTATTACTTATGTTGGGTTTTTACATTTATGCTTCCGCTAAACATTAAAACTATACATTTGTTTTGGAACACCTTCCATATTGTTTGGATGAATTACATTATTATTGTTCAATATGATTGGTGGCTTGATCCTAGTCATGTCACGCCTCCAGGCGGTGGTACTCCGCGTGTGGATTTTGGGGTGTGACATAGAACCACTAACTTTTGTGACAGCTGGGGGATTAAGATGATAACATCAACACCAGTCCACCCACAAGCTAATGGTCAAGCAGAATCATCCAACAAGATCATCATCAACAATTTGAAGAAGAAGCTTGGATCCAAAAAGGGAAAATGGGCATAAGAGCTACCTTATGTGTTATGGGCTGATAGAACAACTCCCAAGAATGCTACTGGCCAGACTCCATTTTCTTTAGTGTTTGGAGCAGAATTGTTTTGGTAAAAAATCACACAAGGATAATACAGCCAAATCCGATTTTGTGAGGTGTGATGCTTGAATAAATGGACAATTGTATGAACAATGTATTAATGAAATGAATGTTGGACACAAGGATTTATACGAGGAAAAATCCCTTGATCAATGTATGATCTCCGGCACAAAAAACCTCGGGTGATGGAAACTACCGATCATCAACTAAATTAAACAAACAATATATACAATTTGGGATGACAACAAGCTTGTTACAAGGATCACTAGTGTGCAAAAAGTGTGTAATCGCCAATAAGTTGCAGAGAGTTCTTGAGCAGTGTGTGTTTGCTAATTGTTCTATCTATTCAAGCTTGTTATCCCCTTATAAAAATATAAATAAACTAGCTAACTAACAATCCACAAAAGATGCTAGCTTCCCACGATCTCCATAACGGTCACGAAGGCTATGCACGTGTGGAATTGTAAGGTATATTCCCCTGGAATCTCGGCAAGACCAAGTCCCATTCGTATACTCCTGCAAAACAAGTTCAAATATGAAGGAAACAATTGTTAGTATAAGGATAATACTGAGGATCCTGGATCCTTATTCCTGCAACATCTTCTGAGGATCCTTAATTTAAACTGAGTTGAGGATCCGTGATCCTGGCTGCACTTGAGGATCCGTGATCCATACATTATGAAAATCCATCCCTAACAATTGCCCCCAAAATATGAGGAATTAATTGTAACTACATGACCCATATTTTCTGCCTTATCTCAAATGAATTGGTTAATCGTAAATATAGACGTTGTAATCGGACTAGCCGTTGTGGACGTGACGTCAGTGATAAGACTACCTGCAAAATCACCATTATAAATTCAGAGTTAGAGATAAGGGTCAAGATGCATTTAAATTCGAGCGTTTCACTCCTTTAAATCTTCATCCGAAGATCGAACAAGTATTCTCTCTTTCCTTCTCTCTAAATTCTTCTACTCCGATCCTCTATTCTCCGAGCATCCATGGCGAAGATGACACTCCGATCCGTGATCAATACATTATGAAAAACGATACCCATTCTCTTTCTTTTAAGGATAACTGATCCTTCTTTCTGTTCTTGTTATGCAGCTGTCTCAATCTCTCACATTCAAGAAACCCCTGCAACAAAAGAAAGACTTGCTGCTTTCTGGAGGCTTGATCCTGCTGTAAGGACATTTCAAATCTAGGCAAAGGATTCACAAGAAGCATCTTCCGGTTCCTTCACAATGTCAAGTAAGTATTTGGATCTATGTAGGAATAAATAAATGTTTAAATGAATGTAAAATAAAAATACTTATCCGTGTTTGGCATTTGTAGGCGCTGGAAAATCCTCAAAATCAGCTTCCAGGTTCAGTGTCAGTGACCTTGACGTATTTGCTTCCTCCAAGTCCATCAAGAAACAACTAGCTACCAGTCCCAGCGTTCCGAACCCTAAAGGCATGAGCACGCGGGGCAAGGGTGCCAAGAAAAGAAAAGCCTCTCTACCCCTTGAAGGCCTCCCTCTCATCCAACACCAGTTCGAGGAGTACGTCTCTGAGGTAAGGATCCCAAATCATTAAGTCTGATCTTCCCTTTCTGAGGATAACGGATCCTGACTATGTACTTCTTTTTTGCAGAAATTTGCTGAGATCCAAATGCTTCTCGATCATCATTTTGAAGAGGCTGAGCAAAAGCACCTGGATTTCCAGAAGATGTTCCTGGCCAAAGACAAGAAAATCTCTTCCCTCGAGAATGACATCAGCCTGGTAAAGAAGGAGTTGGTCCTGACCCAGATCACGGCTCAGCAAGAGAAGGAAGAGGTGATGGAAGGGACAAAGCTTTCTGCCACAATCGCCATGCTCAAGATCAAATTGCAAATGGCCAAGGAAGCTGAGGATCCTAGCTTCGACAGGTCTGCCTGGGACCAGGAGGCTTGGAAGCAAAAGCTGGTGGAGCTGGATGATGAAGAGGAAGCTGAGGAGGTCCTGGCAATTGAGGCTGGTAGCAGTGGGGTGAAGGATCCGGCGGAAGAAGCAGCTGGTGGTGATGACGCAGCGAAGGTCTAAGTTGCAACAATGGGTGATTATGGATTTATCTAGACGCGGTCGGAGCCCATTTTTTATGGTTTCAATGGTTTTTGTTTGATGATGTTTTAAACAATGGTTGGTCTGTACTTGAACAATGGTATTAGGGTTTAGGATCATTGATCCTTCGAACAATAGGGGGTAACAAAGGTGGATGGGTCCTTCTGTTTGTGGAGGATGAAGCCTTTGATGCCCCTCGCTTTTTATTTCTTGCACTTATCGAACTTTTAGTAAGGACACCCTTTACCTACCCCAGCGGACGGGCCACGTATTGCTGGTAGATGCTTGGGGTTTGTAATTTTGATAACCTTTGAAGGGTTTAACCTTTAATAAATAAATAAAAGTTTAATCTTTTGGCTTATCTTGTGTTGTTCATTATGTGTCTATTTACCTTTCAATTATTATTGCACATTTCTTTTGAACTTTTAAATTAATAATGAAAGAATTAGTTTGTGTTAAAAAGTTTAGGATATGATCAAGGATCAAATATCCTATAATCGAAAAGTTCAAAAAGTGAGATAACTTTTAGGGTCAAATATCCTATTGTCAAAGTATAAGGGTAACATTATTAAGTTAAGAATAAAATTAAGGTAAATAAGGATCATACCAGAGAATCCAAGTTAGGATCCTAAATCCTTGATACTTACAACTGTGATAACCAAAAGACAAACCCTCATATAAGGTTAGAATCCTGGATCCTTAACTGTTTAGCTTTGGAAACCTGCAATGGAACATAACTTGGGACTAAGCCAATGTAAAAGGAAAAGTTCGTAACTGGGAACAAGCCCAACAATCTGGGGACAAGCCCAAAAAAAAACCGGGGACAAGCCCAAAGGATGTTGTGTAAACTGGAGTATGGCCCTCACTGGCGACTATCCAAACTTAGTGACATGAAAATGCCAAAACCTTAGCTAACGTGAAGACGTTAGAAACCTTATGAACGGATGTATGGTACGTCTACCATTATACTTAGGATCCTAAATACAGCCAGTACAATAAAATTGTCAGCCCCTAAAGCGGATACTGGTCCCATTGCCTTTAACTGCACTAGGATAATCATGCGCTACTGGCAAAGGTAGTAGATACCTTAAACTGGGGACAAGCCCAAAAAACTGGGGATAAACCCATAAAACTGGGGACAAGCCCATAAAACTTAGGAGACTTCTGTGGATACTTGATCCTTTGTCAAGGATGCATCAATCTTCTGCAAAACTTAGAACTTAGTGAAAAAAGGGTAAAGGATCCTGGATCCTTTTCCTTGTAATAAAATAAATTAAAAGATTAAATAAATTAGAATCAGATCATTGCCAGACTGAGGATCATATATCCTCTAAGGATCCTTAATGTATACCAGATATGAAGATGACCAAGGATCCTAGATCCTTTTACATGAAGTATCCCTTCAAATGGACATCATTCCAAGCTCTTGGTAGCAAATCACCTTCCATTGTTAACAATTGATATGCCCCCTTTCCTGCTTCAGCTTCAATAAGATAGGGGCTTTCCCACTTTGGTGCTAATTTGCCATCAGCAGGATTTGTGGTATTTTGGAATGCTTTCCTCAACACCATATCACCAACTTGAAACTTTCTGATCCTGACATTCTTGTTATAAGCTCCAACCATCCTTTGTTGATAAAAAAGCCAATATTATCCTTGCCAAATCCCTGAGTTCTTCCATGGTATCCAAGTCTTAAACCAAGTTCTCAGCATTTCCTTCAGGATCACAAATGCTTGTTCTACCAGTAGGAACCACCATCTCTGTAGGGATCACTGATTCTGCTCCAAACACTAAAGAAAATGGAGTCTGGCCTATATCATTCTTGGGAGTTGTCCTATCAGCCCATAGCACATAAGTTAGCTCTTCTGCCCATTTTCCTCTCTTGGATCCAAGCTTCTTCTTCAAGTTGTTGATGTTGATTATTAGGGATGGATTTTCTAAACCTAAGGATCACGGATCCTCAAGTGCAGCAGGATCATTGACCCTCAATTCTGTTTGAATTAAGGATCCTCAGAAGACGTTGCAGGTTTAAGGATCCAGGATCCTCAATATTATCCTAACACTAACGGGTGTTTCCATTATATTTGAACTTGTTTTGTAGGAATGAACGAGTGGGACTTAGTCTTGCCGAGATTCCAGGTGCTCCCATATTCAGCACGTGTTTAGCTTGGGTGACCGTTTTGGAAGTCGTGGCTAGCTAGCCCAATTTGCGGGATGTTAGTTATTTAGTTTATTTCCATTTTTTAAAAGGGGATAACATCTTGATAGTTAGAACAATTAGCCACACACATACACACTTGAAAGCTCTCGGCAACTTTTGGCGATTATACACACATTGCACACTAGTGATCCTTGTAACAAGCTTGTTATCATTCCGATTTGTAACCTTTATTTGTTCAGTATAGTTGGTGATCGGTAGTTTCCATCACCCGAGGTTTTTTATGCTGGAGATCATCTCTTGGCCAAGGGCTTTTTCCTCGTATAAATCATTGTGTCACTTGTTCCTTTCATTTGAAGTTTTTTCATATATTCGCTATTCAATTCAAGCATCACACCTCACAAAATAAGATTTGGTTGCATTATCCTAGTGTTATTTTTTACCAAAACAATTTGGCGCCCACTGTGGGGCAATTGGTGCTTCATTTCTGAGAAATTCTAGTCATTGTGATCATTTCGGTTCATTATCTTCAACCAGATGGCCTCTTCAGCAAAGAACACTTCAAGCTCCATGCTGGCAGTCACTTCTTCACAAGGCATTCCACCTTTGCCTCCCCCACCTTTTGGACCTCAGAAGAATGCTGAGAATCCTGCAAAGAAACCGACCCACGTTTTCTGGAAACCACAAACTTCTGTTGTTTCTTCTAGCCCTACTAACAGTGATCTTTATTCTTTGATTGTGCAGATGAAAGGTTACATGCAACAATAGGACAAAACCAACGAAAGGATCCTCTGGGAGATTGATGATATCAAGAAACTAAAGAGATCAGTGGAGGATCACTCCCCTTTGGTGCCGAGGTCGCTAAATTTCGACACTCCGGTCATAACTTCCCAGCATTCTGCAGCTCCAGATGTCCAATACCAGGGTGGATCAACAGGGATGCATTCTGGATCATCGGCAATGTCTCAAGCTCAAGGATCCTCTTTCCAGCCTTCAGGATCTTCATTCCAAATCAGGGATTCTTCACCAATTTGGGAGGATACATGGGGACGCAGCTAATTCAAGGATCCTCCTCCTAGGTTCAAGGATCCTCCATCCAGGTTCAAGGATCCTCATCTCAGGTTTACGGATCCATGGATTATCTTCCAAGACCCTTATCCACAACACATCAAGGATCCAACATCTTCCAGGATCAAGGATTCTAAAGGAGTGTACAACCTAGAAGTTCAGATGTTCATCTAGGGGACTTCATCCCAATGCAGACCATTGCGTCCTCTGGTCCCTCAATTATACCGGAATCCCGCCAATATGGATTCACATCTAGAACTCCAAGCTTGAATCCTTCAGGAGGTAACACTTGAATAATTTTTATAATGCTAACCATGGCTCAGTGCAGGATACAGGTATCAACCCGGCTATGGCTAGGGAATTACAGAAACTGAAGGATATGATATCCAGCGTACCAGAAGTGGTTAAGCCCATTCCCGAAATTCCAGATGGAAGCCACAAGATATCCCATTTTGCACCACCTATTTGTGATGCAGAAATTCCAAAGAGGTTCCAAATACCAACCATGAAGCTATATGATGGTTCAACAGATCCAGAAGAGCATGTAGCTCAGTACAGAGAAAGGATGGAGATCAATCCAATTCCTGAGAGGTTAAAGGAAGCATGTCTATGTAAGGGTTTCGGATCCACACTGACAGGATCAGCTCTTAAATGGCTGCCAAGTCTTCCCCCTTACTCTATTACTTCATTTGCTAATTTAGTTAATCTATTTAATAGTCAATTCTCATGTAGCAGAAAATTTGAACGATTACCTAGTGATCTATATAGGGTAACACAAGGTCAAAATGAATCACTTAGAGATTATATCACTAAGTTTAGTAAAGAATCCTTAGATATTCCTAATTTGGATATTGCTACGGCTGTAGAAGCCTTCAAAATGGGTTTACTTAGGGATTCATTATTCTATGATGATCTTGTCATGACCCCTTGCAGGAATGTTGATGAAGTGAGAACCAGGGCCCTCAGATTCATCCAATTAGAGGATGATAAAAGGATCCAGGAAAGACTGGCAGGATCCTCGAAGCAGGAAAAGCAAGGATCCTACTTCAGGAACAACAAGTCCAAGTCTTACAACAAGTCTGCTAACAAGAATGTGCATGCAGTAGAACAGGAAGAGGATGATGAGGATTATCCTCCAATTTCTGAATATTGTTTTTCTGTTGATAACAATGAACTAATCCTTGCAATGAAGAACCTTGGAGAAAAAGCAAGATGGCCCAGAAAAAGTGATAAGCCAGCTGCAACAAAAGACAAATCCAAATGGTGCGCATATCATGAAGATTTTGGCCATCTCACTGAAGAATGTATTGCCCTGAGAAAAGAGATTTATTACTTATTGAGCAAAGGGCACTTGAAGGAGCTGTTGGGAAGAAAAAAGTCGAGGATCCAGGATCCTGAAAAAGTTCCAGAGAGAGCTCCTGCTCCCCTTGCTGATGCACAAATCATCAACTTCATATCCGGAGGATCAGATATATGTGGCACTTCCTTTTCAGCAGCCAAGAGGCATACCAAGGAGACCAAGATGGATAATGGGGATAGACCCATCCGAACCTCTACTGTCACACAGGAAAAAGTATAACTTTTGATGAGGATGATCGTGTTGATGTTCAGGATCCTCATAATGATGGTCTTGTTATTACCTTGTTTATATCTAACCATTTTGTTCGCAGGATCTTGATAGATGGAGGAAGCTCAGTAAACATCATTCAGCTTGATGTCCTTAAGAAGATGAACATTCCTGAATCGGATATTGTCCCAAGATCCTCGGTTCTTGTGGGATTCAGTGGAGAAACCAAGAACACATTGGGGGACATTAAGCTTCCCATCTACATAGAAGGACTTCATTCTTATCAGAAATTTTGTGTTATAGATTGCTTATCCTGTTGCAATGTTATCCTTGGCAGGCCATGGATACATGACATGAAGGCAGTCCCATCTACATATCATCAATGTGTAAAGCTTCCTAGTCCATGGGGTGTGGTGAAGATTGAAAGTGATCAACAAGAAGCCAAGAATTGCTACACATCATCAATGAAACTAGCCTCAAGACCCAGGGAGCAATAGCAATTAAAGCATCCTCCAAGAGAAGTCCTGGTGGCAAGAGAACAAGATGTGAAAGATATCCTTATGGACCCTGGGGATCCTGAATCCAAGATCTTCATAGGATCAGGGATCCTCAACAACATTGAACAGGATCTAGTATACTTCCTAAGGAAGAGAAAAAAACTACCTTTGCCTGGAAACATGAAGACATGACAGGTATCTCTAAAGATATAATTACTCATAAACTTGGCATTGACAGGTCATTCAAACCCATACATCAAAAGAGGAGGAAATTCGCACCTGAGAGGAATGCCATTATCCAGGAGGAGGTAGATAAACTGCTCAGAGCAGGTATGATAAGAGAGGTCAAATATCCAAGGTGGTTAGCCAATGTGGTTGTTGTTCAAAAGAAAAACGGAAAGTGGAGGGTATGTGTCGACTTTACTGATTTAAACAAGGCATGTCCCAAGGATCCTTTCCCATTAGCGCACATTGACTCCATGGTGGATGCTACCGCGGGTCATGAGTTGTTGAATTTTATGTATACTTCATCTGGATTTCAGCAAATTCAGATGGAACCATCTGATCAAGAGGATACAACCTTTATAACTGTTAGGGCAGCATTTTTTAATGACCTATGATCTTCACTTGTTATCCTATTAGTGATCCTTACTTCTGTGACAGATAGTGATCCTCAGAAGTGCTTCAGGATCAGGATCATGGATCACCCTAAGGATCCTTATACTAACGATTGTTCACTTTGAATTTCGTATTATTTTGCAGGAGTAACAAGTTGGACTTGGTCTTGGCAACGTTACTAAGGAATATTCCACGGTTATTTCATTCATGTTTGACTGAAAATGGACGTTGTGGAGAACGTGGGAGCAAGGCACGAATTGCGGTTAGTTAGTTAGCATAGTTAACTTCTATTTTTAAAGGGGTAGCGAGCTAGTTTTTAGAACACTTGGCTAATTTTGGCTACACACACTCGTACAACCGCACTCTTGAGCATACAGCAAAACACTTAACAATTTTTACACATTTTTGCACGTTACACCATAGTGATCCTTGTACCTAGCTCGCTATTATCCGAAGTTGTATACAATTGTTGGTTAATTTGAAGTTCGTGATCGGTAGTTTCCATCACCCGAGGTTTTTTATGCCGGAGATCATTCATTGATCAAGGGCTTTTTCCTCGTATAAATCTTTGTGTCACTTGTGCAATTTACTTCTAAGTGATCCTCATTGTTGTTCACCAATTCAAGCATCATACCCCCGGTTCATTGCATTCAAGTACATGGCTTCATCATCAAAGAATACTTCTACTGCAATGTCTGCGGTCAATTCATCTCAGGGCATTCCACCTTTGCCTCCACCACCTGCTGGATCTCAGAAAAATGCTGAGAAGAAACCAACTCCCATTTTCTCAAAACCTCCAACTTCTTCTGCTTCTTATACTCCTACTACTAGTGACATGTTTACTTTGATTTTGCAGATGAAGGAGCATATACATCAGTAGGATAAGACCAACGAAAGGATTCTCAAAGAAATCGGGGATCTCAAGAAACAAAAGAGATCGGCAGAGGATCATTCCCCACTGGTGCCCAGATCTTTGAATTTTGATACTCTGGTGATAACTTCTCAGCCTTCAGTGATTCCAGACGTTCAATATGTGGGAGGACCAAAAGGAGTGCACTACGGATCAACAACAGTGACTCAGGCATCAGGTTCATATTTCCAGCCAACAGGATCCTATCCTCAGCATCTAGGATCCTTCATGAGTTCAGGAGGATACCCAGGAGCGCAGCAGATTCAAGGGTTCTGGCCGTTTCCAGGATCATCCCAGGTTCAAGGATCCTCCTTTGCTCCAGGATCATCGCAGGTTCAAGGATCCTCCTTTGTTCCAGGATCATCCCAGGTTTAAGGATCCTCCTTTGTTCCAGGATCATCCCAGGTTCAAGGATCCTCCTTTGTTCCAGGATCATCCCAGTTTCAAGGATCCTTCCAGATGTCGGGATCCTTAAGGAGTTTGCAAATAGGAAGTTCAGATGTCCATCAGGGAGATTTTATTCCGATGCAGACCATTGCTTCTACTGGTCCTTCGATCATTCCAGAGTCTCAACAATATGGGTTCACATCCGGTGTTCCTAATTTGAACCCAGTGGGAGGTAACACTTTTAATAATTCTCTTACCACTAACCATGGATTCATGCAGGATACAGGTATCAATCATGCCATGGCCAGAGAATTGCAAAAGTTAAAGGATATGATATCAAGTGTTCCAGGAGTGGTCAAACCTATCCCGGAGATTGCAGATGAGAGCCATAAGATATCTCGTTTTGCACCACCAATCTGTGACGATGAGATACCCAAAAGGTTCCACGTGCCAACCATGAAGTTGTATGATGATTCAACGGATACTGAGGAACACATAGCACAATACAGGGAGAGGATGGAGATCAATCCAATCCCAGAAAGGTTAAGGGAAGCATGTCTGTGCAAGGGATTTGGATCCACTCTTAGTGGATCAGCTCTCAAATGGCTGCTAAGTCTTCCCCCCACTCTATTACCTCATTTGCTAACCTAGTTAACCTATTTAATAGTCAGTTTTCTTGTAGTAGAAAATTTGAACGTTTAACTAGTGATTTATATAGGATAACCCAGGGTCATAATGAATCATTAAGGGATTATATCACAAAATTTAGTAAAGAATCCTTAGACATTCCCAACCTGGATATAGCCACGGCTGTTGAGGCCTTTAAAATGGGATTGCTCAGGGATTCATTGTTCTATGATGATCTTGTTATGACACCATGCAGGAACCTAGATGAGGTAAGAACCCGGGCACTCAGGTTCATCCGGCTAGAGGATGATAAGAGGATCCAAGAGAGATTAGCAGGATCCTCAAAACAAGAAAAGCAAGGATCCTCGTTCAAGAACAACAAGTTCGGATCCTATAACAAATCTGATAACCAGAATGTGCATGCTGTTGATCAAGAAGAGGATGATGAGGATTATCCTCCAA
Organism: Helianthus annuus; assembly: GCF_002127325.2. Taxonomy (NCBI): domain Eukaryota; kingdom Viridiplantae; phylum Streptophyta; class Magnoliopsida; order Asterales; family Asteraceae; genus Helianthus; species Helianthus annuus. The sequence continues at coordinate 136,071,029 of NC_035449.2, read as the reverse complement.
TTTCTGAATATTGTTTTTCTGTTGATAACAATGAACTAATACTTGCGATGCAGAATTTAGGTGATACAGCTAGATGGCCTAGGAAAAACGACAGACCAGCTGCAACTAAAGATAAATCAAAGTGGTATGCATACCATGAAGATTTTGGGAATCTCACAAAAGAATGCATTGCACTGAGAAAAGAAATTGGATACTTGTTGAGCAAAGGACACCTGAAAGAATTATTGGGGAGAAAAAAGTCAAGGACTAAGGATCCTGAAAGGATCCCTGAGAAAGCTCCGGCCCCTCCAGCAGATGCACAAGTAATAAACTTTATTTCTGGAGGATCAGACATTTGTGGCACATCCTTCTAAGCAGCTAAAAGGCATGCAAAGGAAACCAAGATGGATCGTGGAGATAGACCCATTCGAACATCAAGTGTCTCTGAAGGAAAAGTCATAACCTTTGAAGAGGATGATCGTGTTGATATCCAGGATCCTCATCACGATGGTTTGGTTATTACTATCTTTATTTCTAACCATTTTGTTCGCAGGATCCTTATAGATGGAGGGAGCTCTGTGAACATTATCCAGCTTGATGTTCTCAAGAAGATGAATATCCCTGAGTCTGATATCATACCAAGATCCTCTATGCTCGTGGGATTCAGTGGCGAAACTAAGAATACGCTGGGGGACATTAAACTCCCAATATATATCGAAGGCCTACATTCTTATCAAAAATTTTGTGTTATTGACTGTTTATCTTGTTGTAACGTTATCCTTGGCAGGCCTTGGATACACGATATGAAGGCAGTCCCATCCACCTACCATCAATGTGTGAAGCTCCCTAGTCCTTGGGGAATAGTGAAGATTGATAGTGATCAGCAGGAGGCTAAGAATTGTTACACTTCATCAATGAAACCAACCTCAAAGTCAAGGGAACAATAGCAATCAAAGTATCCTCCAAAGGATGTCTTGGAGGCAAGAGAGCAGGATGTAGTAGAAATCCTCATGGATCCTGGTGATCCTGAATCCAAAATCTATATCGGATCAGGGATCCTCGGCAAAATGAAAGAAGACCTCATATCCTTCCTCAAAAGGAGGAAAACTACCTTTGCATGGAAACATGAGGATATGAAAGGTATATCTAAAGATATTATCATTCATAAACTTGGCATTGACAGGTCTTTCAAACCAATCCATCAAAAAAGGAGGAAGTTTGCACCAGAAAGAAATGCCATTATCCAGGAAGAGGTAGAGAAATTGCTCCGAGCAGGTATGATTAGAGAGGTCAAGTATCCAAGATGGTTGGCCAATGTGGTTGTTGTTCAAAAGAAAAATGGAAAGTGGAGGGTATGTGTCGATTTCACATATTTAAATAAGGCATATCCCAAGGATCCTTTCCCCTTACCCCACATTGACTCCATGGTGGATGCAACGGCGGGTCATGTACTGTTGACTTTTATGGATGCTTCATCTGGATTTCAACAAATTCAGATGGAACCATCTGATCAAGAGGATACGACCTTTTTGACTCCAACCGGTATATATTGTTATATTGCTATGCCATTTGGACTAAGGAATGCAGGTGCAACTTATCAAAGGCTGGTGAATATGATGTTCAAGGATCAGATTGGACAAACTATGGAGGTTTACATAGATGATATGGTGGTAAAATCCATAAGCTGAGGATCACCTAAGGGACTTGGAGGAAGCATTCGATATCCTTGACAAATATAATATGAAACTTAATCCTTCAAAATGTCACTTTGGTGTTAAAGCAGGTAAATTCTTAGGATATATGGTGACAAAGAGAGGTATTGAAGCCAGCCCGGAACAAATCAAAGCTTTAGTGAATATCAAATCTCCTGCCAATGCTAAGGATGTCCAAAGGCTAACAGGCAGGATCGCAGCTTTAAACAGATTTATATCCAAATCCTCAGAGAAATGCAAGGAATTCTATGATATCCTAACGAAGAACAAGAAATTTGAGTGGACTGAGAAGCATGAAAGTGCCTTAAGAGCTCTCAAGGATTACTTATCCTCAGCCCCGGCCTTGATGAAACCAGAAAAAGGAGATGTGCTATCCTTATATCTTGCAGTCTCCTTAAAAGCGGTAAGTGCAGTCCTTGTTAAGGATCACGAAGGTACACAATCCTGTCTATTATGTAAGTAAGAGTATACTTGATGCCGAATCCAGGTATTCACACCTTGAAAAGCTTATCCTTGCTTTAATTATGGCATCTACTAAATTAAGACATTATTTTGAAACTCATGTTATTATTGTGAAAACTAATTTTCCAATTAAGAATGTCCTCAGGAAACCTGAAATGTCAGGAAGGATGGCTAAGTGGGCAGTGAAGCTTAGTGCATATGATATAAGATATGAGCCTAGGACAGCCATTAAATCCCAAGCATTAGCTGACTTTGTGGCAGATTTCAGTAGTGATTTGCAAAAGGAAGCTGAATTAGAAGTCCAGAACCTAGAGGAGACCAAGGATCCTTGGATACTCTATACTGATGGATCCTCAAATGTCAATGGCACAGGGCTTGGAATACTACTAAAATCGCCACAGGGGGACATAATACCCCACTCTATAGCTTGTGAGTTCCAAACCACTAACAATGAGGCTGAATATGAAGCCTTGATAGCTGGTATGCAAATTGCTAAGCATATGGGGATCAGGTATCTCGAGGTACATGTAGATTCATTGTTAATCACTAATCACTTTAATGGATCCTATGCTGTTAAAGGAGAAAAGCTAACCAAATATTTGGAGATAGTCAAAGAATTGGCACTCTCTTTTGTTTCCTTTAGTTTGACACAGGTACCAAGGGAGGAAAATACAGAAGCTGACGCGTTGGCTAATTTAGGATCATCTTTGAAGATCCCAGAGGATATAAGTATCCCCATTATCCATATCCTGGCTCCTGCCATCAAGGATCATGTGGCCATGGAAATAGGAGAGGATTCTGCAATTATCCCTAGTGAGGATACTCGATCTCATTCAGGATCAGGATCATGGATCCTGCCAATCATGAGATACTTACAACATGGAGAGATTCCTACAGGAGAAAACCCTAGAGCTTTCAAAGTTAAGGTATCTCAATTCACAATTTTAAATAATATGTTGTATAAGCGATCTCTTGCAGTACCATATTTAAGATGCATTGAGGATCCTGAAATCCGAGAAGTTTTAAAAGACTTCCATGAAGGAGATTGTGGAAACCACACTGGGGGCAGGGCATTATTCTCAAGGATCCTGAGGACAGGATACTACTAGCCAACTATGAAAAGAGATGTTGTGGAATATGCTAAGAAGTGTGATCCTTGTCAGAGACACAACAATATCCTTCATCAGCCGGCCGAATTTTCGCATCCCATATCCTCCTCTTGGCCATTTATGAGATGGGGTATGGATATAGTTGGTAAGCTCCCTAAGGCACCTGGTGGAAAAGTGTTCATGCTTGCTATGACTGATTACTTCTCCAAGTGGATAGAGGCTAAAGCTTTTGCTCAAGTCAGAGAAAAGGAAGTTATATCCTTCATTAAAAGAAATATTATTACTAGATTTGGTATCCCTTCTGAAATTATATGTGATAATGGTTCCCAATTTATTGGGGGCAGAACTACTAACTTTTGTGACAGCTGGGGGATTAAGATGATAACATCAACACCAGTCCACCCACAAGCTAATGGTCAGGCAGAATCATCTAACAAGATCACCATCAACAATTTGAAGAAGAAGCTTGGATCTAAAAAAGGGAAATTGGCAGAAGAACTACCTTATGTGCTTTGAGCTGATAGGACAACCCCCAAGAATGCTACAGGCCAGACTCCATTCTCTTTGGTATTTCGGGCAGAATCAGTGATCCCTATAGAAATGGTGGTTCCAACTGCTAGAACAAGTATCCGTGATCCTGAAGAAAATGATGAGAACTTGGTTCAAGACCTGGATACTATTGAAGAAATCAGGGATCTGGCTAGGATAAGGATGGCCAGTTATCAATAAAGAATGGCTGGTGCTTACAACAAAAATGTCAGGATCAGGAAGTTTCAAATTGGTGATATGGTGTTAAGGAAAGCATTTCAGAATACCACTAATCCTGCTGATGGAAAATTGGAACCAAAATGGGAAGGCCCTTATTTGATTGAAGATGAGGCAGGAAAGGGGGCATATCGCTTGCTGACTGTCACACCCCCAAAATCCACCTGCGGAGTATCACCGCTTGGGAGCGTGACTGACCAGGATCAAGCCACCAATCATATTGAACATGCATATAGTATTAAGTAAGATAAAAGAAAACCATCCGTTCAATACAAAAGGTGTTCAAAACATGTTATTGTTTTAAAGTGTAGCGGAAGCATAGTAATAATCCAACAATAGTAAATAGTTCAAATGTTATAATAGTTCAGCATAGAAACCACGAATCCTTGTCCACAACGACCCGCTTCTCCAGTGCAAGCTCCAAGTACCTAACGATCTGCAAGGCATGTAACAGAATGGTCAACAAACTAGTTGAGCGAGTTCACAGTAAGTAAATGTGTAACAGTAAGTAACAGGTGGCTCTACAGGGCCGATAGTAAGTTATGCTGGTGGTGGTGTTCCACGTTACTGGTGGTGGTGTTCCACGTTACTGTGTGGTGGTGTTCCACGTTACTGTGTGGTGGTGTTCCACGTTACTGTGTGGTGGTGTTCCACGTTACTGTGTGGTGGTGTTCCACGTTACTGTGTGGTGGTGTTCCACGTTACTGTGTGGTGGTGTTCCACGTTACTGTGTGGTGGTGTTCCACGTTGTATAACCACTAGACTACTCGTAACTATAGGTATCCTTCACAACCGAGGATAGTAAAGTAGTAGTCTAGGCATAGTGTCAATAAAGTATCTAATCAACCTTTCAATCCCATTCCCAACACCCCGGGAATCCCATGCCTTGGTAAGAGTGTGAACTCACCTTGGTTTGCTCGGTATGCTAGATTATGCACTCACAAGTAATTAGTCACGTCCTATTGTATGCACGTATAACAAATCAGTTCATGTTCGCAATGATACGCATGCAATTTAATGTTCACATAACAGTCAGTTTGCATAACGGCACAACACGTATTACTTCACGTATACAAATGTTAACGTTCATCAAGCATGGCATGCCAAATAAATCAAACATATAATTCCATCTTTCAAAGTACATTCATAACCAAGCATCTTTCGATCCACCCTTATCTTTCGACACATTAGTTATCTCAGTTATCTTTCGGACCGAAGGTTATGTTTCGAACCTATTGTCATCTTTCGATCACACACATATCTTTCGGTCAACATGTATCTTTCGGTCAACAGATATCTTTCGGTCACAACTATGTTTCGACTACAAGCATCTTTCGACAATAACTATGTTTCGAGTAGACAAGTATCTTTCGACATAAGCAGTTACGTTTTCATAATCAGTTACGCTTATTCAAAGTTTCTAAGTTTTATCCGTGATTATCAATTAACACATTTTCCAGAAATCGGTTATCCAAAATCGATCAAACAGGGACTTTCATAATAAACCTCATGAACCCTAATTTAACCAAAAGAACAAGATTGACACTTTATCCTATACGATCCGATTTCAAGAACAACGAACAATAACAAATCCGAATTGCATAATATCACAACCAATCCATAAAACCTTATCATCATACAATATCACAACGGATCCGATTTGCTAGCCGATTAATCAACAGAATCTTAACAATCATGGCAGTTCACTTTAATTATCCTTGCTAAACCATTATAACATTCATACCGTACGTATCCGATCATATAAACACATATTGCAAGACAATTAGACAATTATAACATTCATACCGTACATTTAGTGACAAATCATATACACTAGACACTAACCGGGATAGAAAGCAACAAGAGTTGATCAGCAAGTAGTCTCCGCAAATTCGTGGTTGCCGTCACACACAATGGAGCTAGGGTTTGAACAATAACAGCCAACATACATGTTTTCACGTTTTTAAATCGTATCACAGGAACGGGCCAAGCCCATCTGAAAGACTGGGCCGAAAGATGTCGAAGGATTATGTTTCGAACCTAAAGTTATCTTTCGTGATCCTTCGATCTATCTATCATGTTTCGTGGACATCCTTCGAAGGTTGGACATCCTTCGAAGGTTGGACATCCTTCGAAGGTTGTTTGTGTGATGAAATGTGTTTCATACTAACAAGTTTACACATTTTACAAGTTTCACAATGTAACAAACAAACAACTATGTACAATCAAACAAACAAAACGTATAAAATTTCATGGCAACCATATGTGCAAATAAGTGACTAGTCAATACATGATCGTGTAATACATATGAAATCGAATCTTGGAAATTCGAGTTGTCACATTATCCCCAACTTGAAAGAAATTTCGTCCCGAAATTTGGTACGCACTCACTGAGGAAGCTAGGTAAGTTACATCGTTCACTGGTTTTCCTGGGGTGTCACATCATCCCCCCGTTGATTTGGAATTTCGTCCCGAAATTCAGTAGTAGTAGCTTCAGCCTCAGAAGTGGATGCATTGGTTTCGAATAACTGGGGATACTTTTCTTTCATCTGATCTTCGCGTTCCCAGGTATACTCTGGGCCACGCTGGGAGTTCCAACGAACTCGAACAAGAGGGATTCTCTTGTGTTTGAGGACCTTAACATCCCGGTCCATGATTTCAACTGGTTCCTCGACGAACTGCAACCGCTCGTCGATAGTGAGTTCCTTAAAAGGAACTATAAGGGTCTCATCTGATAGGCATTTCTTCAGATTCGACATGTGAAATACATTGTGAACTGCACCGAGTTCAGCTGGTAGTTTTAATCTGTAGGCTACTTTACCAATCTTTTCTAAGATTTCGAATGGTCCGATGTACCGCGGATTCAGTTTGCCTCGTTTACCAAATCGAACCACACCCTTCCAGGGTGAAACTTTCAATAAAACCCGGTCCCCGACCTCAAATTCCAATGGTTTTCTACGCTTGCCCGCGTAGGCTTTCTGACGGTCGCGTGCTGCCGCCATGCGTTGTTGTATCTCTGAAATCTTTTCTGTGGCGTCCACTACAATCTCTGGACCCGTGATTTGACTATCCCCCACCTCTGCCCAACAGAGAGGTGACTGGCGTTTACGCCCGTACCATGCCTCGAATGGAGCGGCTTGAATGCTGGTGTGATAACTATTATTGTACGAGAACTCCACCAAAGGGAGGTGCTTTTCCCAGCCGTTGCCGAAATCGATAACATACGCTCGAAGCATGTCTTCTAGAGTTTGAATAGTTCGCTCAGACTGCCCATCCGTCTGAGGTTGATATACTGTGCTCATGTCTAATCGTGAGCCGAAGGATTTGTGCATCGCTTGCCAAAGCTCTGACGTGAATCGTGCATCGCGATCCGAAATAATAGAGGTGGGCACTCCGTGCCTTGAAACAACTTCTTTGAGATATACGTCTGCGAGAGTGGAGAACTTATCCGTTTCCTTTATAGGTAGGAAGTGTGCAGACTTAGTGAGTCGATCCACGATCACCCATATCGTATCGTTCCCACGCTGGGATCTAGGTAGGCCTGTAACGAAATCCATGGAAATTTCTTCCCATTTCCACTGTGGTATCTTGGGTTGTTGAAGTAAATCTGAGGGTTTCTGGTATTCAACCTTGACTCTCGCACAGGTTAAGCATTTTCCAACATAGGTGGCGATGTGGGCTTTCATACTAGGCCACCAATAAGTAGTGCTGATGTCGTGGTACATTTTATCCGACCCTGGATGTACCGAATAGCGAGACTTGTGAGCTTCATCCATTACAAGCTCGCGTAAACCGCCATAAAGTGGGACCCAAATACGCCCCGTTACATAGTAGGCGCCGTCTTCCCTTTGTTCCATGCATTGCCTTGAGCCGCGTAAGGCTTCAGCTTTGACGTTTTCGGGTTTCAGTGCTTCTAACTGAGCAGCTCGTATCTGTGCAGGAAGACTGGACTGAATAGTAAGCTGCAGCGCTCGCACGCGCTTAGGTAGAGTGTCTTTCCGGCTGAGGGCATCAGCCACAACATTGGCCTTGCCTGGATGATACTTGATGGCGCATTCGTAGTCGTTCAGTAACTCGACCCATCGTCTTTGACGCATATTCAAATCCTTCTGCTTAAGGATATGCTCGAGACTCCTGTGATCGGTGTAAATCGTGCACCTGGTACCGTACAGGTAGTGTCGCCATATCTTAAGCGCGAAAACAACAGCTCCCAGCTCTAAATCGTGCGTCGTATTATTTCGTTCATGAATCTTGAGTTGGCGCGAGGCATAAGCATTGGCCTTGTCGTGCTGCTTCAACACACATCCAAAACCCTGTATGGATGCATCAAGTATACTACAAAATCGTCCGTGCCCTCTGGCAATGGGAGAATAGGTGCGCTGCAGAGCCTATCCTTAAGGTACTGGAAAGCAGTCTCCTGGGGTTCTCCCCAGCGATAGGTGACACCCTTCTGTGTCAGTAACGTAAGCGGCTGAGCAATCTTGGAGAAGTCTTTTATGAACCGTCGATGGTATCCTGCCAAACCCAAGAATTGGCGTATTTCTGTTGGTGTATGCGGTGCTGGCCAGTTTCTGATCGAATCAACCTTGGATGGATCAACATGAATCCCATCCTTGTTCACCACATGGCCTAAGAAGTGGACTTCACGAAGCCAGAAGTCGCATTTTGAAAACTTTGCATACAGTTGCTCCTTTCGAATAAGTTCCAAGATAAGACGTAAGTGTTGCTCGTGCTCCTCCTGACTCTTGGAGTAGATCAGAATGTCGTCGATAAAGACAATAACGAACTTGTCAAGACAAGGTTTGCGCACCCTGTTCGTAAAGTCCGTAAATACGGCAGGTGTGTTCAATAATATCAAACCATTCATCACATCAAACATAAAATATAGTAGTTAAAATAATTCATAAAACCCAAGACATTTGATGTTCAAACCAAACTCTGTTCGAATAGCGGAAACATAATAATGAAAAACCCAAAAAGAAGTTATAAGTTCAATTAGCGTTCATTGCGTCTCCTCCTCCTAACATGAAAACTCGACCTCTTGCCTCGTTGCCATTGTTATTGTTGTTTCCCCCGTTGTTGTCGTTGTTCCCGTTGCCCTGGTTATTGTTGTGGTTCTGATTTTGGTTCAACTGAGGGCAATCGCGTTTGTAGTGTCCTTCTGCCCCACACTGGAAACATCCCTGGTTTCCACGCTGTGGTTGCTGCTGCTGGTTCTGTGGAGCTGGCGGTGGGAGTTGCTGGTTCTGATTTGCAGGCCGTGGACTCCTACAGTCTTTGGCCTCATGACCCATCTTGAGGCATCTTTGACAACGAACCTTATTACACTGGCCACTGTGATGTTTGTTGCAGGTGTTACACTTCGGAAGGTTTCCTCGATACCCTCCCTGTCTGTGGCTGCTAGAGGAGTGCTGACTGGGATTCTGATAACTGTCTGTCCTTCGCTGCTGGGCTTGTGACTGTACTGATGCTGACCCCTTGCTAGAATCCCCATCCCATTTTCTCTTACTTTCACTGGGAGTAGCAAGTGTAGTAGAAGCAGTAGCGGTAGCAGTAGCACTGACACGCTTAGGCAGTTTATTCTGTTCCACTGCCTGATCGGTGATGCGATGAGCGAGACGCTGGATTTCCTGGATGTTGTTGAGGTTAGCCGAGGTAACGTGGCTCTGTATTTCTGGGGCCAATCCCTTGAGATACAACTCGATTCTTTTGTAAGGAGGATCCACCATAGTTGGGCACAGAACGGCCAGCTCATTCGACCGTTTAGTAAACGCTTCAATTTCCGATCCGACCATCTTCAGATTGTAGAGCTCATCCTCCAACTTATGAATATCTTCACGCGTGCAGTACTCACGCTTGATGAGTTCCTTAAAGTCGTTCCATGGGGTGGCGTTAGCAGCTGCCAACCCTAAGATCTGCACTTGTGCGTTCCACCAAGTGAGCGCAATCCCTTCAAGTGTGCCAGTGGCGAACTTCACCCTGCGAGCCTCAGGGCATTCACACATTTCGAAAACCGACTCGAGCTTTTCAAACCAGTGGAGGAGTCCAACTGCTCCCTCCGTGCCACTGAACGAACTAGGACGACATTCCATGAAATTCTTGAAGGTGCACCCAGGCTGTTGCTGAGCGGGTTGACCTATTGTGTACGAATAGGGCAAAGTTAAGTACGAGAATTAATGTAGGATCTAAAGATCCTAGTGTCTATACTGCAGGGTATACTACCTGCTTGGGCGGCTGCAACTGCCGCAGCAACGAGAGCCTCTAGCTGGGCTTGAGTCATGGTAATTCGTGCGGCCATTGATCTTCACATCAAAGGCAATATAAGTGAGAAAGGTTCGCGAATAGTGCGATGACAGAAGAGTGTAAGCACATAAGTATTCTCATGCAATGACAAGTTGTGAGCAAGGTAATGTAAGCATACTACGAGCAAAGTTCTATGCAAATTCTAACATATAGGCAATAAACATAAACCTTATTACCTAGGAAGTTGAGTCTTGCACGTGGAGCGAAGCGTCGTTGTGGATCGTTGAGAGCCCTGTTCTGGTTATAGTCTGGTTTTAATAAAAAACGTTTTTCCATATTAAAACCAAGTTCTCTATAACCAATGGCTCTGATACCAATCTGTCACACCCCCAAAATCCACCTGCGGAGTATCACCGCTTGGGAGCGTGACTGACCAGGATCAAGCCACCAATCATATTGAACATGCATATAGTATTAAGTAAGATAAAAGAAAACCATCCGTTCAATACAAAAGGTGTTCAAAACATGTTATTGTTTTAAAGTGTAGCGGAAGCATAGTAATAATCCAACAATAGTAAATAGTTCAAATGTTATAATAGTTCAGCATAGAAACCACGAATCCTTGTCCACAACGACCCGCTTCTCCAGTGCAAGCTCCAAGTACCTAACGATCTGCAAGGCATGTAACAGAATGGTCAACAAACTAGTTGAGCGAGTTCACAGTAAGTAAATGTGTAACAGTAAGTAACAGGTGGCTCTACAGGGCCGATAGTAAGTTATGCTGGTGGTGGTGTTCCACGTTACTGGTGGTGGTGTTCCACGTTACTGTGTGGTGGTGTTCCACGTTACTGTGTGGTGGTGTTCCACGTTACTGTGTGGTGGTGTTCCACGTTACTGTGTGGTGGTGTTCCACGTTACTGTGTGGTGGTGTTCCACGTTACTGTGTGGTGGTGTTCCACGTTACTGTGTGGTGGTGTTCCACGTTGTATAACCACTAGACTACTCGTAACTATAGGTATCCTTCACAACCGAGGATAGTAAAGTAGTAGTCTAGGCATAGTGTCAATAAAGTATCTAATCAACCTTTCAATCCCATTCCCAACACCCCGGGAATCCCATGCCTTGGTAAGAGTGTGAACTCACCTTGGTTTGCTCGGTATGCTAGATTATGCACTCACAAGTAATTAGTCACGTCCTATTGTATGCACGTATAACAAATCAGTTCATGTTCGCAATGATACGCATGCAATTTAATGTTCACATAACAGTCAGTTTGCATAACGGCACAACACGTATTACTTCACGTATACAAATGTTAACGTTCATCAAGCATGGCATGCCAAATAAATCAAACATATAATTCCATCTTTCAAAGTACATTCATAACCAAGCATCTTTCGATCCACCCTTATCTTTCGACACATTAGTTATCTCAGTTATCTTTCGGACCGAAGGTTATGTTTCGAACCTATTGTCATCTTTCGATCACACACATATCTTTCGGTCAACATGTATCTTTCGGTCAACAGATATCTTTCGGTCACAACTATGTTTCGACTACAAGCATCTTTCGACAATAACTATGTTTCGAGTAGACAAGTATCTTTCGACATAAGCAGTTACGTTTTCATAATCAGTTACGCTTATTCAAAGTTTCTAAGTTTTATCCGTGATTATCAATTAACACATTTTCCAGAAATCGGTTATCCAAAATCGATCAAACAGGGACTTTCATAATAAACCTCATGAACCCTAATTTAACCAAAAGAACAAGATTGACACTTTATCCTATACGATCCGATTTCAAGAACAACGAACAATAACAAATCCGAATTGCATAATATCACAACCAATCCATAAAACCTTATCATCATACAATATCACAACGGATCCGATTTGCTAGCCGATTAATCAACAGAATCTTAACAATCATGGCAGTTCACTTTAATTATCCTTGCTAAACCATTATAACATTCATACCGTACGTATCCGATCATATAAACACATATTGCAAGACAATTAGACAATTATAACATTCATACCGTACATTTAGTGACAAATCATATACACTAGACACTAACCGGGATAGAAAGCAACAAGAGTTGATCAGCAAGTAGTCTCCGCAAATTCGTGGTTGCCGTCACACACAATGGAGCTAGGGTTTGAACAATAACAGCCAACATACATGTTTTCACGTTTTTAAATCGTATCACAGGAATGGGCCAAGCCCATCTGAAAGACTGGGCCGAAAGATGTCGAAGGATTATGTTTCGAACCTAAAGTTATCTTTCGTGATCCTTCGATCTATCTATCATGTTTCGTGGACATCCTTCGAAGGTTGGACATCCTTCGAAGGTTGGACATCCTTCGAAGGTTGTTTGTGTGATGAAATGTGTTTCATACTAACAAGTTTACACATTTTACAAGTTTCACAATGTAACAAACAAACAACTATGTACAATCAAACAAACAAAACGTATAAAATTTCATGGCAACCATATGTGCAAATAAGTGACTAGTCAATACATGATCGTGTAATACATATGAAATCGAATCTTGGAAATTCGAGTTGTCACACTGACCATGGAAGGTGATTTGCTACCAAGAGCCTGGAATGCTGTCCACTTGAAGAAATATTTCATGTGAACAGGATCCTCATAGAACAGATGATCCTTACAATATGGGCATCCTTAAAGGATCCTTAAAGCACAGATGATCCTTACTTCGGTAATATCCTAATCTCAAACTATTTCATTTCCTTATTTTCTCATATAAGGATAAGGATCATGTGTCCTTCATCCACCTCTCACGTGATTCTGAGTTTTGAAAGTTCAGGTATCCTTAGCAAAATGTTGGTTATCCACATAAGCAATCAGTTCCTTGGGTTTGACCCCAGTTATTTGGGCTTGACCCCAGTTCCGGCTGTAGCGCATAATGATCCTGGTATAGTTCATGGCAGTGAGACCAGTACTCGCTTTAGGGGCTGATAATTCCATTGTACTGGCTATACCTAGGATCCTACGTATAATGGTAGACGTACCATACATCCGTTCCTAAGGTTTCTAACGTTTTCACGTTAGCTAAGGTTTTGGCATTTTCATGTCACTAAGTTTGGATAGTCGCCAGTTAGGGCCATACTCCAGTTTACATACGATCCTTGGGCTTGTCCCCAGTTACCCTTGGGCTTGTCCCCAGTTATCCTTGGGCTTGTCCCCAGTTATCCTTGGGCTTGTCCCCAGTTGCTAACTTTTATCTTATATTGGCTTAGTCCCAAGTTATGCTCTATTTCAGGTCTTTGAAGTTAAACAACTAGGGATCCTTGATCCTTACTTCTCTCTAAGGCTTGTCTTATAGTTATCCTGGTTATGGTATTAAGGGTTAGGATCCTAACTTGGATCCTCAGGTATGATCCTTAACTATTTTAATTTTGTTCATTGTTTATTTGAATAACCCTTGTAATTTGACAACTAAACTTGTGATCCTTAAAATATACTACTTTTTGGGATTTTTCAACTATAGGATATTTGATCCTGGATCATATCCTAAATATTTTCAATCTAACTTATCCAAGATTTCTTATTTAGACAAATATACATCAAAACAATTGAAAATTAAAAAGACAAACAAGGATAACAACACAAGATAAGCCAAAAAAAGATTATAGTTATTTTATTAACAAAATTAAACCACCAAAAGTTGTCAAGATTGCCAACCCATGTTTCTACCAGCAAAACGTGGCCCGTCCACATGGGTTGGCAACGGGTGTCCATTGTTTGTGCGGTCTTAGCATGCAGGTAATTAAAAGGCGGCAGGATCATAATGGCTTCATCCCCCAAACATAGGATCCCTCCACCATTTGCAATCCTACCTATTGTCTGAAGGATCCTGGATCCTTAATCCAAAAACTATTGTTCAATGTACAAACCGACAATTGTTCAACAAAAACTACCATCAAACTAAAAAATTGGGCTCTGACTATGTCTAGAAGTGTCCATCATTGCCCAATCACGCAGCCTACACCTTCGCTGCATCACCACCTCCGGCTCCACTTGCTTCACCACCTTGATCCTTGCCACTGCTTCCAGCCTCAATCGTCAGGATCTCTTCAGCCTCCTCTTCATCATCCAGCTCAGCCAGCCTTGCCTTCCAGCCTTCCACATCCCAGTTGCTCCTGTCAAAATCAGGATCCTGAGCTTCCAAGGCCATCTGCAGTTTGGTCTTGTACATCGCTATGGCAGCAGAGACTTTGGCATCCTCGGTGATCTCGTGCTTCTCGTAGTCAGCATTGATCAACACCTTGGCCGTCTCATTTTTGGCATTCTGGAGGTCCTTTTGGAGGTCGGCAATCTTGAGATCCTTGAGCAGTGCAACCTGTTGGAGGTCAGCAATCTTCCTATCCTGATCCTCAATGTTTCCCACGTAATCTTCAATGTCAGCAAATTTCTGCAAAGAGTATAAGGGACAGCGCAGGACCAAGTGATCCTCAAACAAGCAGGATATACAAGCAGGGACAGTGATACTTACCTCATTGAAGTACTCAAGGAATTGTTGGCGGATCAAGGGCAGACCTTGCAGATCCTCAGCTTCAGAGGCTTTTCTTTTCTTGCCTCCCATTCCTTTGGAAGGTGCCTTGGGGATTGAAGCAGTTGGGCTAGCAAGAGTCTTCTTCTTGGAGGATCTGACATTGGCAAGATCAGTGACACTGAATTTGGAGGCAGGCTTTGAGGATTTTCCAGCACCTGCACAATCAAAACAAGATAAGTATCCTTATCCTACTTATATTTAACTGTTTATTTGAATTTTTAAACAGGATACTTACTTGACATCGTGACAGAACCTGAGGATACCTCTTGTGAATCCTGGGTGGTTGTTTTGAATGATCTTATTTCAGGATTGAGTCTTCTAAAGGCAGCAAGCCTCTCTTTGGCAGCAGGAGATAGTTTGAGGTGTGAGACGGTAACAGCTGCATAACAAAGAACAAAAGGGTGTTAGTGATCCTCATACAAAAGGAGACTGTCTGGTGATCCTTCTCAGGATCCTCTATCCTACCATGGGTAGCCCATTTTCTTGGTAGATCTTTTCCATTGGGGATAGTATCTCTTCTGACAAAGAAGAAATGCCGTTTCCAGTTGGTGTCGTTCTTGGTGGCTTTAAAGATTGGGTGTTCTTCACCAGGTTTACGTTTGAACAAGTAGCGGTGGGATCCAAAGGTAGTAAGATCATACATCTCGCCCAGCTCTGACATTCCTAGGTCAATCCCCTCCTGCTCAATGATCCTTTCAAGGGTATACAAAACCCTCCAGATCATTGGCATGGCTTGGATATAAGAGATGCCAGTAAGAGAGAAGAAGGACTGGGTAAAGGCCGGAAAAGGATAGGTGTATCCTACGGTAAATGGAGTAACAGGGAAGGCAACCCATGTTTCAGAAACGTGATCACTCAGGGCAGTGGGATCGAAGGATTTAAATACGGTGTCCGCAGGAAAGCAATAGCGGATCCTATCGATCTGAGGATCAGTGAAACAGCAGCGTTCCTTTGCGGAATCTGTGATGATTCCTTGACTTTTAAGAGGGTTGCTTTTCTGGTGATCCTTAGCAGGAGAATTCCAGAGCAACATTTTTGGCAAGATGGTGGTAAAAGTGATAAAACAGAGTAAGAGAAGGAAGAAGATGAAGAGAGAATACCTGTTTGTTCTTCGGATGAGATTATAAAGGGAGTCTCTCTAAGATTTAAATGCAAATTGATCCTATCTTTATCTCCTATTTATAATCATGATCTTGCAGGGTTGTCACTTCCATGACATCAGGATTGCGACGGATAGTTCGATTACAACAGCTATATATCCGTTAGTTAGTTGCGGATAAGATCAGCAAAATATAACTCGTTTATGTTACATAATTACTCCTTATATTTTGGGGGCAATTGTTAGGGCAGGATTTTTTAATGACCTATGATCCTCACTTGTTATCCTATTAGTGATCCTTACTTCCGTGACAGATAGTGATCCTCAAAAGTGCTTCAGGATTAGGATCATGGATCACCCTAAGGATCCTTATACTAACGATTGTTCACTTTGAATTTCGTATTGTTTTGCAGGAGTAACAAGTTGGACTTGGTCTTGACAACGTTAATAAGGAATATTCCACGGTTATTTCGCACATGTTTGACTGAAAATGGACGTTGTGGAGAACGTGGGAGCAAGGCACGAATTGCGGATAGTTAGTTAGCATAGTTAACTTCTATTTTTAAAGGGGTAGCGAGCTAGTTTTTAGAACACTTGGCTAATTTTGGCTACACACACTCGTACAACCGCACTCTTGAGCATACAGCAAAACACTTAACAATTTTTACACATTTTTGCACGTTACACCATAGTGATCCTTGTACCTAGCTCGCTATTATCCGAAGTTGTATACAATTGTTGGTTAATTTGAAGTTGGTGATCGGTAGTTTCCATCACCTGAGGTTTTTTATGCCGGAGATCATTCATTGATCAAGGGCTTTTTCCTCGTATAAATCTTTGTGTCACTTGTGCAATTTACTTCTAAGTGATCCTCATTGTTGTTCACCAATTCAAGCATCATACCCTATAACAAAGAGTTTGGTTGCATTATCCTCATTTGATTTTTGACCAAAACAATAACCCAAACTGGTATATATTGTTATATTGCTATGCCATTTGGACTAAGAAATGCAGGTGCTACTTATCAAAGGCTAGTCAATATGATGTTTAAGGAACAAATTGGGCACACTATGGAAGTCTATATAGATGACATGGTGGTTAAGTCCAAGAAAGCTGAGGATCACCTTAGAGACTTGGAGGAAGCATTCAATATCCTTGATAAATTCAACATGAAATTGAATCCTTCAAAGTGTCGCTTTGGTGTTAAAGCTGGCAAGTACCTAGGCTACATGGTAACAAAAAGAGGCATTGAAGCAAGTCCAGAGCAAATCAAGGGAATTGTGAATATAAAATCTCCTACCAATGCCAGGGATGTGCAAAGGTTGACAGGGAGGATCGCGGCCTTGAACAGGTTCATATCAAAGTCATCAGAAAAGTGCAAGGAATTCTATTACATTTTAAAAAAGAACAAGAAATTTAAGTGGACTGATAGGCATGAGAATGCTCCCAAAGCCCTTAAGGATTACCTATCCTCAGCTCCTGCCATAATGAAACCAGAAAAAGGTGATATTTATCCTTATATTTGGCAGTCTCTTCCAAAGAAATAAGTGCAGTCCTTGTTAACGATCACGAAGGTACACAACATCCTGTCTATTATGTAAGTAAGAGTTTGCTTGATGCTGAATCTAGGTATTCACATTTAGAAAAACCTATCCTTGCTTTGATTATGGCATCTACTAAATTAAGACATTATTTTGAAACTCATGCCATTATTGTTAGAACTAATTTCCCAATTAAGAATGTTATTAGGAAACCTGAGATGTCAGGAAGGATGGCCAAATGGGCAGTGAAGCTCAGTGCTTATGATATAAGATATGAGCCAAGAACTGCCATTAAATCTCAAGCCTTAGCTGACTATGTGGCAGATTTCAGTAGTGATCTACAAAGGGAAGCTGAGTTAGAAGTTCAGCAGCTTGAAGAGACTAAGGATCCTTGGATACTCTTCACTGATGGAGCCTCTAACATCAAGGGAATTGGACTTGGAATACTACTAAAATCGCCACAGGGGGACATAATACCCCACTCAATAGCTTGTGAGTCTCAAACTACTAACAATGAGACTGTATATGAAGCCTTGATAGCTGGTTTGCAAATTGCCAAGCATATGAGGATCAGGTATCTTGAGGTACATGTAGATTCATTGTTAATTACTAATCAATTTAATGGATCCTATGATGTTAAAGGTGAAAAGCTAATCAAATATTTAGAGATAGTCAAGGAATTGGCACCCTCTTTTGTTTCCTTTAGTTTGACCCAGGTACCCAGAGAAGAAAATGCAGAAGCTGATGCACTGGCCAACCTTGGATCATCCCTGAAGATTCCGGAGGATATTAAAATCCTTATTATTCATATCCTAACTCCTGCTATTGAGGATCATGTAGCTATGGAGATAGGAGAGGATTCTGCAATCATCCCTAGTAATGATACACAGTCTCATTCAGGATCATGGATCCTTCCAATCATGAGATATGTACAGCATGGAGAGATTCCTACAGTAGAAAACCCCAGGGCTTTCAAAATCAAGGTATCTCAATTTACAATATTGAATAACATGTTATATAAACGATCTCTTGCAGGACCATATCTAAGATGCATTGATGATCCTAAAGTCCAAGAAGTCCTAAAGGATTTTCATGAAGGAGATTGTGGAAACCATACTGGGGGCAGGGCACTGTTCTCAAGGATCCTAAGGACATGATACTATTGGCCTACAATGAAGAAGGATTCTGTGGATTATGCCAAGAAATGTGATCCTTGTCAGAGACATAGTAATATCCTTCACCAACCAGCAGAACTCCTGCATCCTATATCCTCTTCTTGGCCATTCATGAGATGGGGAATGGATATAGTTGGCAAACTTCCCAAGGCACCTGGTGGAAAAGTGTTCATGCTTGCTATGACTGATTACTTCTCCAAGTGGATAGAAGCTGAAGCTTTTGCTCAAGTCAGAGGAAAAGAAGTGATATCCTTTATTAAAAGAAACATTATTACCAGATTTGGTATCCCTTCTGAAATTGTTTGTGATAATGGATCCCAATTTATTGGGAGTAGAACTACTAACTTTTGTGACAGTTGGGGGATTAAGATGATAACATCAACACCAGTCCACCCACAAGCTAATGGCCAAGCAGAATCATCCAACAAGATCATCATCAACAACTTGAAAAAGAAGCTTGGATCCAAGAAAGGAAAATGGGCAGAAGAACTACCTTATGTACTATGGGTTGATAGAACAACCAATAAGAATGTTACTGGCCAGACTCCATTTTCTTTAGTGTTTGGAGCAGAATCAGTGATCCCTACGGAGATGGTGGTTCCTTCTGCAAGAACAAGCATCCGTGATCCTGAAAGAAATGCTGAAAACTTGATTCAAGACCTGGATACCATAGAAGAACTCAGGGATTTGGCAAGGATAAGAATGGCTAGTTATCAACAAAGGATGGCTGGAGCTTATAACAAGAATGTTAGGATCAGGAAGTTTCAAGTTGGTGATATGGTGTTGAGGAAAGCATTCCAAAATACCACCAATCCTGCTGATGGCAAGTTGGCACCAATGTGGGAAGGTCCCTACCTTATTGAAGCTGAGGCAGGAAAGGGGGCATATCGATTATTAACAATGGAAGGAGATTTGCTACCAAGAGCTTGGAATGCTGTCCACTTAAAGAGATATTTCATGTAATAAGGATCCAGGATCCTTAGCTATCTTCTTGTACAATGTCCATGAAGGATCCTCAGAGGATAGATGATCCTCACTCTGGTAATGATCTAATCTCAACGTATCCACTTCTTTAATTAATTTATTTACAAGGAGAAGGATCCTGGATCCTTTATCCTTCCTTCACTTAATGCTGAGTTTTGCAGAAGATTGGTATATCCTTAACGAACGATCAAGTATCCACAGAAGTCTCCTAAGTTTTATGGGCTTATCCCAAGTTTTTGGGCTTGTCCCCAGTCTTTTGGGCTAGTCCCCTGTTTTTGGGGCCTGTCCCCAGTTTCTCCAGTAGCGCACGATGATCCTGGTGCAGTTCAAGGCAATGGGACCAGTACCCGCTTTAGGGGCTGACAATTTCATTGTACTGGCTTTATTCAGGATCCTACGTATAATGGTAGACATACCATACATCCGTTCCCAAGGTTTCTAACGTTTTCACGTTAGCTAAGGTTTTGGCATTTTCATGTCACTAAGTTTGGATAATCGCCAGTGAGGGCCATACTCAAGTTTACTCAAGATCCTTTGGGCTTGTCCCCAGTTTCTTTTTGGCTTGTCCCCAGTTTTTTGGGCTTGTCCCAAGTTTATTGGGCTTGTCCCCAGATTGTTATGCTTGTCCCCAGTTGCTAACCCTTCTCTTATATTGGCTTAGTCCCAAGTTATGTTCTATTTCAGGTTTCCAAAGCTAAACAATTAAGGATCCTGCATCCTAACCTTTTACCAAGGTTTGTCTTTTGGTTATTTTGATTGTAAGCATTAAGGATTTAGGATCCTAACTTGGATTCTCATGTATGATCCTTATTTACCTTAAATTTATTCTTTATTTATCTTAGTGACCCTTATTCTTTGAAAACAACATACATGATCCTTAAGTTACATCACTTTTTGAATTTTTCGATTATAGGATATTTGATCCTTGATCATATCCTAAACTTTTTGACATAATTTACTAAACTTTTGTTCTTAACTTATGAATTCAGATAAAGTATATCGTAACAATTGAAAGGTAAAGTATTCACAAAAACAACAACACATGAGATAGTCAAAAGATTAAGCTTTTATTTATTTAGCAAAAGGTTAACCCTCTAAAGGTTGTCAAAATTACCTACCCCAAGCATCTACCAGCAATCCGTGGCCCGTTTACTGGGGTAAGTAAAGGGTGTCCATGATAATAAGTTCTAATAAGTGCAGGAATAAAAAGACGGCAGGATCAGAATGCCTTCATCCCCCAAACAGAGGATCCCTCCACCATTTGTTATCCTACCTATTGTCTGAAGGATCAGTGATCCTTAAACCTAAAGACTATTGTTTAAGTACAGACCAACCATTGTTCAAAAAACATCAACAATAAAAAATACCAAACCATAAAAAATGGGCTCCGGCCGCGTCTAGATAAATCCATCATCGCCCATTGTTGCAGCCTACACCTTCGCTGCTTCATCATCACCACCAGCCGCTGCATCCCAAGCCTTATCCTTCAACCTGCTGCCACCAACCTCTATTTCCAGAACCTCTTCAGTCTCCTCTTCATCATCCAGCTCAGCTAGCTTGGCTTTCCAGCCTTCTTGGTCCCAGGCAGTCCTGTCGAAGTTAGGATCCTCAGCCTCCTTCGCCATCTGAAGCTTGATCTTGAGCATAGCAATGGTGGCAGAAAGTTTAGCACCATCCATCACTTCAGCCTTCTCCTGATCAGATGTAATGTGGGCTAGGACCAGCTCCCTCTTCACCAAGTTAACTTCATTCTCCAGGGAGGCAATCTTCTAATCCTTTGCCAGATACATCTTCTGGAAGTCCAGCTGCTTCTGCTCAGCCTCATCAGCATAAGAATCCAAGAGCATCTGGATCTCAACGAATTTTTGCAAAAAAAGAAAGACACAAGTCAGGATCCGTTATCCTTAGTGTGGGCAGAGAAAACTTAAGGATCCAGGATCCTTACCTCAGAGAAGTATTCTTCAAACTGATGCTGGATGAGGGGCAGGCCTTCAAGAGTGTCGGCAGTCTTTCTCTTCTTTCTACCCTTGCCCTTGGTGCTGACAGCCTTAGGAATTGGGACGCTAGGGCTAGTAGCAATTTTGTAGGATCGTTTTCGGACCCGAATGAGTCGATCAGAGAAGTTTTACTCAGTTTGAACGGCAGAAACAGACAAACTGAGGTCAATTCAGCACACCGATTACTTGAACTGTCGATTTGATTGAAATAAAGACATTTTACAGCCTGACGACACTTCGGCAGCACTTCGTTCCAAAACCGGAAAACTGTTATGTGATTTCGCTTGAACTGGCAAATATATAGCCAATGTGATTTCGCTTGAACACATTGTAGGATCGCGTTTGGCCCTGTTTGAGTCGATCAGAAGAATTCCTATCCAAATCAAGAGGCGGAAACTAATGATTTGGTGCTATTTCAGTTGGATTCACTTAAATTTGCTGTTGTATTGATCAATAACACGAGTACACGTTCTGACAGCACTTCGGCAGCACTTCGTGGCTCACCGGAAGAATACACACATACAACACCTACCTAGATCCGCTTGAATGTCCCCTATATATAGATGAGAAGGTTTCGCTTATACGGTCATGTCCGTATAAGCGAACCTATCATGTTCATATAAGCGGATCTATTACCTTGTTCATATAAGCGAACCTAAGACTATGACACATAAGCGAAACCTATTTAAACACTTGTTTCTAGGATTTCATGCCATATCAAACCTAAACAACTCTAGACTCGATGTAAGACGTAGTCGACAGACGTAGTGCACCAACAAACTCCCCCTCGGATGTTGACGGAGTCTTCGAGTCTTCGATTGTCAACCTACAGTCTTTATCAGTCTTCAATCTTCCTCTGAAGAATTTATCATTGCAAGAATCCGCAAACTCTTTCTTCATCATCAACAAACTCCTCTCTCTCGAATGTTGACATGGTGTCTTCAGACTCCCCCTCTCAAACTGCTGGGATCGTAGTCTGGAATTCACAACTTCTTCTAAGATCGTGGGCAGGCTTCCATCAGGTTCAAGATCGTTACCTGACTCTAATCTATCTCAGGATCATCACCTGGCACATATATACCTGCACAATCTCTACCCAAATATAAGTTTCTTCAAAGATTAAATCTTTTCAACAATTTAGAAACAATGTTGATAAATTATAGTAATGATTTTGCATGCAGGATCTTTTACTGGCTCTTTTCAAGCACACTTAACAACACATACTTTCTCCCAAACCTGTTCTTCATGTTTAGCACTTTGAACTTCAAAAATCAGCTTCTCAACACCAGTTGTCGAAAATCTTTTTGACTTTTTTTTTAAAAAAAACCAAAGTAACTAACATCACATGTAAAAACACGAGAAAATGCAGAAATGAAATATTTACAGAAAATATTTTTGTGAGTTCGTGCAAGAGGATCATATCAGTTTCTGAGACATATCATTAACACCGTTAAGCTTGATTTCTTTTAAGCTCTAAACAATTTACCTAGATTGTCAGTATGTTTGTCCTCTTAAATTTTCACACAGATTTCAACTGTTTCGAGATACACTATTAGTGTCTTAGATACTTAAACTTATTCGTGTGTCCCACTACTTGAATATACTCCCGTATCCAGATCCCAATATTCAATCTTACAGGTGAGTATACCACACATGATATCTGTAAAGGGGTATGTGCGAGGGCCGTGAGAGCTCAGGTCGATACTTCCGTATACGCAGAGAGATGACGGCTTCGACTTTCGGTGTGTCCCCTTTAGAGGATCTTTTAATTACAATAGCAG